>NW_025533834.1:0-102500 GCF_020615455.1 Coregonus clupeaformis | reverse complement strand
TAGTCCCAAGTCGCAGGGCTGACTGTTTAGTCCCAAGTCACAGGGCTGACTGTTTAGTCCAAGTCGCAGGGCTGACTGTTTAGTCCCAAGTCACAGGGCTGACTGTTTAGTCCCCAAGTCACAGGGCTGACTGTTTAGTCCAAGTCGCAGGGCTGACTGTTTAGTCCCAAGTCACAGGGCTGACTGTTTAGTCCCAAATCACAGGGGCTGACTGTTTAGTCCCAAGTCACAGGGCTAACTGTTTAGTCCCAAGTCACAGGGCTGACTGTTTAGTCCCAAGTCACAGGGGCTGACTGTTTAGTCCCAAGTCACAGGGCTGACTGTTTAGTCCAAGTCGCAGGGCTGACTGTTTAGTCCCAAGTTACAGGGCTGACTGTTTAGACCCAAGTCATAGGGCTGACTGTTTAGTCCCAAGTCGCAGGGCTGACTGTTTAGTCCAAGTCGCAGGGCTGACTGTTTAGTCCCAAGTCACAGGGCTGACTGTTTAGTCCAAGTCGCAGGGCTGACTGTTTAGACCCAAGTCACAGGGCTGACTGTTTAGTCCCAAGTCACAGGGCTGACTGTTTAGTCCCAAGTCACAGGGCTGACTATTTTGTCCTCTAAATAAAAACAGAGAGAGAGAGATACACTACATGACCAAAAGTATGTGGGCACCTACTCGTTGAAAAGCTCATTCCAAAATCATGGCCACTAATATGGAGTTGGTTTCCCCTTTGCTGCTATAATAGCCTCCAATCTTCTGGGAAGGCTTTCCACTAGATGTGGGAACATTGCTGAGGGGACTTGCTTCCATTCAGCCACAAGAGTATTAGTGAGGTCGGGCACTGATGTTGGGCGATTAGGCCTGGCTCGCAGTCGGCGTTCCAATTCATCCCAAAGGTGTTCGATGGGGTTGAGGTCAGGGCTCTGTGCAAAGCTGTCATCAAGGCAAAGGGTGGCTATTTGAAGAATCACTTTTTGGTTACTACATGATTCCATGTGGGTTATTTCTTAGTTTTGATGTCTTCACTATTATTCTACAATGTAGAAAATAGTAAAAATAAAGAAAACCCATTGAATGAGTAGGTGTGTCCAAACTTTTGACTGGTACTGTATATAATAATTATAAACACACAACAACTCCACTTCCCACACACTCACTGGACTCTACCCTCACACTCACTGGACTCTACCCTCACACTCACTGGACTCTACCCACACACTCACTGGACTCTACCCACACACTCCCTGGACTCTACCCACACACTCCCCTGGACTCTACCCACACACTCACTGGACTCTACCCACACACTCACTGGACTCTACCCACACACTCACTGGACTCTACCCACACACTCACTGGACTCTACCCACACACTCACTGGACTCTACCCACACACTCACTGGACTCTACCCTCACACTCACTGGACTCTACCCACTCACTGGACTCTACCCACACACTCACTGGACTCTACCCACACACTCACTGGACTCTACCCACACACTCACTGGACTCTACCCACACACTCACTGGACTCTACCCACACACTCACTGGAATCTACCCACACACTCACTGGACTCTACCCACACACTCACTGGACTCTACCCACACACTCACTGGACTCTACCCACACACTCACTGGACTCTACCCACACACTCACTGGACTCTACCCACACACTCACTGGACTCTACCCACCGCTCACACACACAAAACACACACACACACTTATATTGAGTGGATGTGTAGGGGGTACCAGGTAATAACATGGCTATATACAGGAAGTACCAGTACTGAGTCAATGTGCAGGGGTACCAGGTAATAACATGGCTATATACAGGAAGTACAAGTACTGAGTCAATGTGCAGGAGTACCAGGTAATAACATGGCTATATACAGGGAGTACCAGGTAATAACATGGCTATATACAGGGAGTAACAGTACTGAGTGGATGTGCAGGGGTACCAGGTAATAACATGGCTATATACAGGAGTACCAGGTAATAACATGGCTATATACAGGGAGTACCAGGTAATAACATGGCTATATACAGGGAGTACCAGGTAATAACATGGCTATATACAGGGAGTACCAGTACTGAGTCCATGTGCAGGGGTACCAGGTAATAACATGGCTATATACAGGAAGTACCAGTACTGAGTCAATGTGCAGGGGTACCAGGTAATAACATGGCTATATACAGGGAGTACCAGTACTGAGTCAATATGCAGGGGTACCAGGTAATAACATGGCTATATACAGGAAGTACCAGTACTGAGTCAATGTGCAGGGGTACCAGGTAATAACATGGCTATATACAGGGAGTACCAGTACTGAGTGGATGTGCAGGGTACCAGGTAATAACATGGCTATATACAGGGAGTACCAGTACTGAGTCAATGTGCAGGGGTACCAGGTAATAACATGGCTATATCACAGGAGTACCAGTACTGAGTGGATGTGCAGGGTACCAGGTAATAACATGGCTATATACAGGAAGTACCAGTACTGAGTGGATGTGCAGGGTACCAGGTAATAACATGGCTATATACAGGGAGTACCAGTACTGAGTCAATGTGCAGCGGTACCAGGTAATAACATGGCTATATACAGGGAGTACCAGTACTGAGTGGATGTGCAGGGTACCAGGTAATAACATGGCTATATACAGGAAGTACCAGTACTGAGTGGATGTGCAGGGTACCAGGTAATAACATGGCTATATACAGGAGTACCAGTACTGAGTCAATGTGCAGCGGTACCAGGTAATAACATGGCTATATACAGGAGTACCAGTACTGAGTGGATGTGCAGGGTACCAGGTAATAACATGGCTATATACAGGAAGTACCAGTACTGAGTGGATGTGCAGGGGTACCAGGTAATAACATGGCTATATACAGGGAGTACCAGTACTGAGTCAATGTGCAGCGGTACCAGGTAATAACATGGCTATATACAGGAGTACCAGTACTGAGTGGATGTGCAGGGTACCAGGTAATAACATGGCTATATACAGGAAGTACCAGTACTGAGTGGATGTGCAGGGGTACCAGGTAATAACATGGCTATATACAGGGAGTACCAGTACTGAGTCAATGTGCAGCGGTACCAGGTAATAACATGGCTATATACAGGGAGTACCAGTACTGAGTGGATGTGCAGGGTACCAGGTAATAACATGGCTATATACAGGGAGTACCAGTACTGAGTGGATGTGCAGGGTACCAGGTAATAACATGGCTATATACATGGAGTACCAGTACTGAGTCAGTGTGCAGGGGTACCAGGTAATAACATGGCTATATACAGGAAGTACCAGTACTGAGTCCATGTGCAGGGGTACCAGGTAATAACATGGCTATATACAGGAAGTACCAGTACTGAGTGGATGTGCAGGGGTACCAGGTAATAACATGGCTATATACAGGAAGTACCAGTACTGAGTCAATGTGCAGGGGTACCAGGTAATAACATGGCTATATACAGGAGTACCAGTACTGAGTCAATATGCAGGGGTACCAGGTAATAACATGGCTATATACAGGAAGTACCAGTACTGAGTCAATGTGCAGGGGTACCAGGTAATAACATGGCTATGTACAGGGAGTACCAGTACTGAGTGGATGTGCAGGGTACCAGGTAATAACATGGCTATATACAGGGAGTACCAGTACTGAGTCAATGTGCAGGGGTACCAGGTAATAACATGGCTATATACAGGGAGTACCAGTACTGAGTGGATGTGCAGGGTACCAGGTAATAACATGGCTATATACAGGAAGTACCAGTACTGAGTGGATGTGCAGGGGTACCAGGTAATAACATGGCTATATACAGGGAGTACCAGTACTGAGTCAATGTGCAGCGGTACCAGGTAATAACATGGCTATATACAGGAGTACCAGTACTGAGTGGATGTGCAGGGTACCAGGTAATAACATGGCTATATACAGGAAGTACCAGTACTGAGTGGATGTGCAGGGTACCAGGTAATAACATGGCTATATACAGGGAGTACCAGTACTGAGTCAATGTGCAGCGGTACCAGGTAATAACATGGCTATATACAGGGAGTACCAGTACTGAGTGGATGTGCAGGGTACCAGGTAATAACATGGCTATATACAGGAAGTACCAGTACTGAGTGGATGTGCAGGGTACCAGGTAATAACATGGCTATATACAGGGAGTACCAGTACTGAGTCAATGTGCAGCGGTACCAGGTAATAACATGGCTATATACAGGGAGTACCAGTACTGAGTGGATGTGCAGGGTACCAGGTAATAACATGGCTATATACAGGAAGTACCAGTACTGAGTGGATGTGCAGGGGTACCAGGTAATAACATGGCTATATACAGGGAGTACCAGTACTGAGTCAATGTGCAGCGGTACCAGGTAATAACATGGCTATATACAGGAGTACCAGTACTGAGTGGATGTGCAGGGTACCAGGTAATAACATGGCTATATACAGGGAGTACCAGTACTGAGTGGATGTGCAGGGTACCAGGTAATAACATGGCTATATACATGGAGTACCAGTACTGAGTCAGTGTGCAGGGTACCAGGTAATAACATGGCTATATACAGGAAGTACCAGTACTGAGTCCATGTGCAGGGGTACCAGGTAATAACATGGCTATATACAGGAAGTACCAGTACTGAGTGGATGTGCAGGGGTACCAGGTAATAACATGGCTATATACAGGGAGTACCAGTACTGAGTCCATGTGCAGGGGTACCAGGTAATAACATGGCTATATACAGGGAGTACCAGTACTGAGTCAATGTGCAGGGGTACCAGGTAATAACATGGCTATATACAGGAGTACCAGTACTGAGTCAATGTGCAGGGGTACCAGGTAATAACATGGCTATATACAGGAAGTACCAGTACTGAGTGGATGTGCAGGGGTACCAGGTAATAACATGGCTATATACAGGAGTACCAGTACTGAGTGGATGTGCAGGGGTACCAGGTAATAACATGGCTATATACAGGGAGTACCAGTACTGAGTCCATGTGCAGGGGTACCAGGTAATAACATGGCTATATACAGGAAGTACCAGTACTGAGTCAATGTCAGGGGTACAAGGTCATTTCTGTAGATAAGTACATAAGGTAGTAGGATAAGCGAGATAATATTTTATCTTGAGGTTGTTGATTGTCAGATAAAGTCAAAACCTTCAGGATAAAGCTCGCTTGAATCACAAAGAATGGAATATGTAAAATATCTGGCCTACATTTAAAACAAATATCTTACATTGAGTGCCTCTGAAAACAAAAAACGAAACCTAATTCCATTTTATTTTATGGATAGTCATGTGGGTTATTCTGTACAAATGCAAATGTAATTCAGTGGGCCAATTGTCTGAGGGCAGTATAAATGGTGTGGCAGCGAGGGACATTGTGGGTGTCATATTGCTATTGCAGGTGGCCAGGTTGACACACAATCACATTGGGCTTTAGATTCCCCATATGTCGCTCATTTTCCTACAGCGCTTAAAACATTCAGGAACTAATGGCTGAAACACACACAGTTTAACATTATCATGTTTTCATGACTAATCATTGATTATAACTGATCAATAAAACTTACACTAGAACTAGCCATAGGTTATCCTAAATTATAGTGTTGTTGTTTTGAATAAAGCGTTGTCCTTGGGCTGGTAATCCTATCCACCTTGCTGTCTCTGTAACACCTGCCATGTACTCAATACATTTGAAAAGCAAATAATTAACATTGCTTGCGGGAGGAGGGGGGGAGGGGGGAGGAGGAGGAGGAGGGGTGGGAAGAGGGTAGGTTTAACAGATGACAAGTTAGGAAGAGGGCAGGGTCTGAACATGGGTCTAGTTAACTGAACTAACAGCAGGTTAACTCTGTGTTTACTCTTTTCCACCTTGTTACGTTGAGTAAACATCCAGCTCTATTCAGGCTGACGTTTATATTCCTATAATATCCCCCCATCGTTCATCTGTCTGCAGTGAGACCTTGACATTCTCCGGAGCAGCAGAGATACATAGAACCTGTTGCTTATTATGAGAAGGAAATGGGATCCTCCGGTCCTCCGGGGTTCAACATGGAGAGAGTTGTTTTCTTTGTAATGTGTCTGACTGATTGCAGCAGCGACAACATGAAATACATTCATCCTTTACTGCGCTACATTACGGACATGGCCAGCAGCTGAGCGTGTTTCCACCCTATTGCCTTCTTCCATACTAGCGCAGATTATAATGCATGCAGCGGCTTCTCGTCAAGTCGATGCGGCACATAAAGGGTTACGTTTTCATGAACAAGCCATGTATTTTTCTTTCTCACCAATTGCCCTGATAGCAGATGCCCCTATAAGCGATACGGAATGAAGCTACAGCACTTTGCCATAATAACCTTCACAAATTTCAGCCGACCCTTTAAGGCATCCCAGCTTGGTGCTTTATCTGCTTGATATTGTAAATCAATTCCCACCGCCCGGAGAGGGTTTGAGCGCGTATGGAGAAAATGTCCGCTTACAATCCTTGTAGTCTACTGTGGGAACGCAGCTGATTCATGTCTATAAAAAAGGCATTGCTCAACATTTGGAGCTGTCTAATAAACCTGACGGATCACATTCACAGATCTGCTTCCGCGATCCTTCAGGCTCTAGGTTGTTAATTTAGCTTTACAAAACGCCCACGACAATCAAGAATTCCAATGTATCATATTGCCAACCATCCATGAGGCAATCTACACGACACTGCCAAAATACGGCTTTTGATTCATGGTCTCATGCTTAGGATATCCGCACTGTTCTACTAAACGGGGATGTGAAACATGAAAAGCAGTGATCTAACAACTGTATAATATCACAATCGGTGCTTTCACACAGATGGCATTTATATAGACCTATTATAGACCTATTTCATCACACTAACATAACCGACAACAAAATGACTAGTCAGCGCCACAGCCACCAGCGCTACAGCCAGGGGCTTGTAGAGAGAGGACAGCAGGTAATGTCAGGCTCCATTAGCCTATGTGACATGAATAACCGCATCGGATGTCTCACATTAGAGGAAATACAACGTGTTATCCGTCTTTGTGTCAAACAGAAAGCTCCATATAGGCCATACCACCGACACAGACATTATTTTAAATGTTATTCACAGAAGAATGCAGTCTATAATTTATCACACAAAGTATAAGGCAGAAAGAAAATGTGTAATTACCTCTCCGTGACTGACAGTCCGTCCCTGAGGGTGTCTTCCGGGAGAAAATAAAGTTTGGAGCTGGATAAAAGTTGTTTTGCTGGTTCTTTCTTCCCATAACAGCTGTAGCTCCGCTATGCAGAGCGGTTCCCCGGGATTACACCTCACTAGGAAGAAGTCTCCCAGAGACAGGATCCGAGGATTGGTTTCAAGGTGAAACCTAAAAGCCTTGTAGAAAATGTAAGGTCCGTGCAAACCGCAAGGTGAGCCTACCCACTGCGGAAACAGCGATAAAGTCATTAATTTCACACATCACCCATTTCCAGGCACATAAAACAAGCGCAAAGCAAAAGTAACATGCACTTGATTGAATAGAGACATTAAACCTTATAACGATAGCAATTTGATTTAAAGGTTACCTTTAAAAAAAAAAAAAGACTGATAGAACAACACAATGATTTATAAAATAGCCTGTAAAGTTTTGTTAAAAAGTTTCCTGTATTCATGCATTATTATCATATATAACACAATATCCGTAACTTTGGCTTCCATCACCAAGAAATAAAATGCGATAAAACATAAGCAGGGTAGATAATCACGCATACCGTGAGTGAGTTGGGCTCCATCTCGACGTTCTGAATTGATTAAACTCAACATTCTCTCCAAACTTCTTGGCTTGAATGGATCGCTAACGGTCCTGGAAGGAGCAATATTTGCGCACGCAGTATTACGACCTGCGTCAATATGAAATCAAAATATTAACAATCTAGTACCACAAAAATGTATGAACTTGTCGTCTAATATTTCTTCACTCCACTTTATTTCAAATTTACATTTTTATTGTAGAATTAAAAAACCGAAATAGTCATATTAAATTCCAAAATGCACGGACGCATGTCCACATAGAGAGGCTAGTGTGTAATCCATATCCATTAAAACATCTGGGTGATCTAATTCTTTGATCTGCTCATGGCGACAGGACAATATCCACATACCAGTGATGCTGCGATACAAACTCTATTTATTCAAATCTATTTCAGTCTATAATATTCCAATATGTTTAATAACACGGTTATGTCTCTGTCAGGACCTGAGGCAAGGACGTTTGTATATGTAATAAAAAATAACATTTCCTGCAGAGATTCTCTCTCTCTCTCTCTCTCTCTCTCTCTCTCTCTCTCTCTCTCTCTCTCTCTCTCTCTCTCTCTCTCTCTCTCTCTCTCTCTCTCTCTCTCTCTCTCTCTCTCTCTCTCTCTCTCTCTCTCTCTCCTCTCTCCCTCTCTCTCTCTCTCTCTCTCTCTCTCTCTCTCTCTCTCTCTCTCTCTCTCTCTCTCTCTCTCTCTCTCTCTCTCTCTCTCTCTCTCCCCCTCCTCTCTCTCTCTCTCTCTCTCTCTCTCTCTCTCCCTCTCTCTCTTACATCAACTCAACTGTATGTACTTTCGCCGAACCTCTGCTCACTTTCGCCACTTGTGATATCTCGCTTGCGGGCGGAGACAGATGCGGGCAGTTCCAGAGTCGTTACATTGTGTCTGTTCCCGTTAATTAGTTGTTACATTGTGTCTGTTCCCGTTAATTAGTTGTTACATTGTTTCTACCCGGTAATATATTGCTTCTTTCGATCGGATACTCAGAAACCAAACAGCATGATGTTGTAAAAGATTGAAGGCAACAATAAGGCAGCGTTGACTGTAGGCTATATCCGGCCGAACATGATCATGACCGCTGTTGACTAGTCATGCGTTTATAATTTAGCCGAGGCTATACAGCCTAGCTTACTGCTGCCGGGTGCTTTCGTGTTTTTCAGTAGGTCGGCTATATTGTAGAGAGGTTGAGAGAGTGATTATCATCTGTGAACATAATCATTCTGGATAGGGACGGAACAAGCTTTTCACCGCTGCTGGCAGCAAGATGACTAAATCATATCCCAGATGATGTCATCTAGGCTTAATGCAACTCATTCGGTGTAGCCTATTGACAGTTACATTAGTCTATACCGGTGCTTAAATGTAGCGAGAACTAACGCAGCGCAGGAGAACAAGGGAAGTGTGTCTGTGATGAAAGAAAAAACAAGCTGTAAACCTAACGGCGAGGAGAAGTGGAGCCGCGGATTAGGCAACGCTGCTAAATAAACTAACAAGAAGTGAAAATTATTTGCAGCTGTCGATGAAGTCATGCGTTATTCATGTGGAATTGGGTCTCCTCCCTAATATGAACATTCTAACGTGATTACAAGCTGTAGCCTAATGTCAGCTATTTTTATACGCTACCTTATGCAATGTTTAACAGTCACAAGGGTAATCGGACATAATGGACACGATACATTACAGAATAATAGAATTATAGATTTCCCAAAGGATGTTGCTGTATTTGTTCCACCGACTATTTTATCAATGACACTTCATAATATCCATAAACATAGATCTGTATGTCATTAATTATATAGATGATGGGGTTTTTGGTTGTAGGTGGAGCTAAAAACGAAACATGCATGACAGGAATTACTGAAATTGCTTAGGCCTGCTGGTGAATTAAATTGCCTTGACGTTGCAGCCTGTTAAGAGCATTAGGCTACAGACAAAAATAGCTGAATATATTTTGGCTCCTGGCATCTCATCTAATAGGCTAAACATATCTAGATAAAAGAGTAGCTGAATATGTGTTAGCTCCAGGCATTTCATCTTTTAGGTTGTAAAAAAAAAAGAAGGGAAAATAATAGCCTACTTTACATACTGTTGTTAATTACAATATGCAACGTTTGAATATTCATAAAGTTATGTGAATATTTCTTATACCTTTACATTGTAAGATACAAACACAAAATGTTCACAGCTTTTTGAAGGTGGAAGCAATCAGTTCGTTGTTGTAAATGAGTTGCAGATTGTAGAGCGAACAGCTAAGAGTTACTGTGACATGCGGTGATTAAACGGTGACATGATTAAACGGTGACTGAAACGGTGACATGCGGTGATTAAACGGTGACATGCGGTGATTAAACGGTGTGAGACAGAGAGGGGTAATAGAAGTCCATAAGAAAATAATAGTAATACAACAAAATGTGAATTAGTCAAGGGGTATGAATACTTTCTGAAGGCACTGTATGTCTGTTATAAAAACATGTTGTGCGTGCGTACCCACAACAGGAGGTACTGTATGTCTGTTAAAAAATATGTTGTGTGTGCGTACCCACAACAGGAGGCACTGTATGTCTGTGTGCGTACCCACAACAGGAGGCACTGTATGTCTGTGTGCGTACCCACAACAGGAGGCACTGTATGTTCTAATTCTAATTAATTGTTTAACCATTTATTAAAGAACGAATAATGCAAGTCTAGGCGATATATGCTCTGCTCCTTCAGAGTAGCTCACTAATGGTGATTGGCAACAAAATCAATGAGATCCGAACGAGTGCAAGGTACTGTTCTGAGTACAGAGACCGATGCTCTCATGTGCTACACCGAAACATGGCTTGCATCCTATGATATCGGACTCTCAACTGGAAATCCAGGGGTTTACATTTGTCAGGTTGGATAGGACGGAACATTCAGGCAAGAGTAAAGGGGGCGGGGTTTGTGTGTACATAAATGACCGGTGGCAATTTACTATCAAGGATCAAATATGTCCCAGTGATGGGGCCTTACTCTTAGACTATTCAATCTCTCAAGGGAGTTTGGCTGTGTGATACTGTGTGTTGCCTACGTCCCTCCTAGTGGCAACACAACAAAAGCAGCTAGCACCATCTCAGACTGTGTTCACGCTTGCCAGCAAAACAGATCCACCAGTCATAATACTGGTAGACCCTCAACCAGTGTAGCCTTGAGTGGGCAATGCCAGGCTTCTCCCAAATCGTCAAAAGGCAACACCAGGATGGGGAATATCGTGGACAAGTGCTATGTCAACATCAAAGAGTCCTACACCACCTATATCAAACCAATGATCTCCAACTCTGACCACAACGCTGTTCAGATCATCCCTGTCTACAAGACAACGCTAAAGAGAACCAGACCCGGTGAGAGACAGTCAGAGTAGTCAGATGACAGCACAGAGACTCTTAAAGGCTGTTTCCTCAACTTCCTGTACTGACTGGGAGGTGTTCCAGCATGACATCACAGATAACAGAACCACTGTAAACACAGACTACAGTCGTGGTCAAAAGTTTTGACCACGAGTATTGGTCTTCACAAAGTTCGCTGCTTCAGTGTTATGATATATTTTTGTCAGATGTTACTGTGGTATACTGAAGTATAATTACAAGCATTCCGTAAGTGTCAAAGGCTTTTATTGACAATTACATAAAGTTTATGCAAAGAGTTAATGTTGACCCTTCTATTTCAAGACCTCTGCAATCCACCCTGGCATGCTGTCAATTAACTTCTGGGCCACATCCTGACTGATGGCAGCCCATTCTTGCATAATCAATGCTTGGAGTTTGTCAGAATTTGTGGGTTTTTGTTTGTCCACCCGCTTCTTGAGGATCGACCACAAGTTCTCAATGGGATTAAGGTCTGGGGAGTTTCCTGGCCATGGACCCAAACTGTCGATGTTTTGTTCCCCAAGCCACTTAGTTATCACTTTTGCCTTATGGCAAGGTGCTCCATCATGCTGGAAAAGGCATTGGCCGTCACCAAACTGTTCTTGGATGGTTGGGAGAAGTTGCTCTCGGAGGATGTGTTGGTACCATTCTTTATTCATGGCTGTGTTCTTAGGCAAAATTGTGAGTGAGCCCACTCCCTTGGCTGAGAAGCAACCCCCACACATGGATGCTTTACTATTGGCATGACACAGGACTGATGGTAGCGCTCACCTTGTCTTCACCGGACAAGGTGTTTTCCGGATGCCCCAAACAATCGGAGAGGGGATTCATCAGAGAAAATGACTTTACCACAGTCCTCAGCAGTCCAATTCCTGTACCTTTTGCAGAATATCAGTCTGTCCCTGATGTTTTTCCTGGAGAGAAGTGGCTTCTTTGCTGCCCTTCTTGACACCAGGCCATCCTCCAAAAGTCTTCGCATCACTGTGCGTGCAGATGCAGTCACACATGCCTGCTGCCATTCCTGAGCAAGCTCTGCACTGGTGGTTCCCGATCCCGCAGCTGAATCAACTTTAGGAGACGGTCCTGGCGCTTGCTGGACTTTCTTGGGCACCCTGACGCCTTCTTCACAACAATTGAACCTCTCTCTCCTTGAAGTTCTTGATGATCCGATAAATGGTTGATTTAGGTGCAATCTTACTAGCAGCAACATCCTTGCCTGTGAAGCCCTTTTTGTGCAAAGCAATGATGACGGCATGTGTTTCTTGCAGGTAACCATGGTTAACAGAGGAAGAACAATGATTTCAAGCACCACCCTCCTTTTAAAGCTTCCAGTCTGTTATTCTAACTCAATCAGCATGACAGAGTGATCTCCAGCCTTGTCCTCGTCAACACTCTCACCTGTGTTAACGGAGAGAATCACTGACATGATGTCAGCTGGTCCTTTTGTGGCAGGGCTGAAATGCAGTGGAAATATTTTTTGGGGATTAAGTTCATTTTCATGGCAAAGAGCGACTTTGCAATTAATTGCAATTCATCTGATCACTCTTCATGACATTCTGGAGTATATGCAAATTGCCATCATCAAAACTGAGGCAGCAGACTTTGTGAAAATTAGTATTTGTGTCATTCTCAAAACCTTTGACCACGACTGTATATTAAACTTCTATGTGGAGACAGTAACACACTTAAACAGTTAAGGTCTACCCCAACAGTAAGCTTCATGTTAAAGGACATCACAAAGGCTCTCAAATAAAATAAAGTGTCCTTCCATAACAAGGACAGGGAGAGGTTAAGAGGATTCAGAAACAGATCAACTCCGTGCTGTGGGAGGGGAAGTGGGCCCACAGAGAACAACTAGAGAGAGCCTTCGCAGCAGCCAACCCTAGACTAGCCTGGCAAACCATGAAGAGCATGGCCGGCATGTCAGCACCCCACTAACCCCTCCACGTGGAGGACGAGCCCACATTTGAGAAGGAACTGAACCTGTTCTGCAAAATATTTGACACCCATAATCACACAAATGACTGCTTTGCAGTCCTACAGATGGTCCCTACCTCTGATGCAGAGGAAATCATCATTACCACAGAGCAGGTGACAAAGGTTTTTAGACCGCTGAACCCCAGGAAGGCCTTGGGGCCAGATAATGTGAGCCCAGACCGCTGAACCCCAGGAAGGCCTTGGGGCCAGATAATGTGAGCCCAGACCGCTGAACCCCAGGAAGGCCTTGGGGCCAGATAATGTGAGCCCAGACCGCTGAACCCCAGGAAGGCCTTGGGGCCAGATAATGTGAGCCCATTCTGAACCCCCAGGAAGGCCTTGGGGCCAGATAATGTGAGCCCAGACCGCTGAACCCCAGGAAGGCCTTGGGGCCAGATAATGTGAGCCCATTCTGAACCCCAGGAAGGCCTTGGGGCCAGATAATGTGAGCCCAGACCGCTGAACCCCAGGAAGGCCTTGGGGCCAGATAATGTGAGCCCAGACCGCTGAACCCCAGGAAGGCCTTGGGGCCAGATAATGTGAGCCCAGACCGCTGAACCCCAGGAAGGCCTTGGGGCCAGATAATGTGAGCCCAGACCGCTGAACCCCAGGAAGGCCTTGGGGCCAGATAATGTGAGCCCATACCGCTGAACCCCCAGGAAGGCCTTGGGGGCCAGATAATGTGAGCCCAGTCCGCTGAACCCCAGGAAGAACTTGGGGCCAGATAATGTGAGCCCAGACCGCTGAACCCCAGGAAGGCCTTGGGGCCAGATAATGTGAGCCCAGACCGCTGAACCCCAGGAAGGCCTTGGGGCCAGATAATGTGAGCCCAGACCGCTGAACCCCAGGAAGGCCTTGGGGCCAGATAATGTGAGCCCAGACCGCTGAACCCCAGGAAGGCCTTGGGGCCAGATAATGTGAGCCCATTCTGAACCCCAGGAAGGCCTTGGGGCCAGATAATGTGAGCCCATTCTGAACCCCAGGAAGGCCTTGGGGCCAGATAATGTGAGCCCAGACCGCTGAACCCCAGGAAGGCCTTGGGGCCAGATAATGTGAGCCCATTCTGAACCCCAGGAAGGCCTTGGGGCCAGATAATGTGAGCCCATTCTGAACCCCAGGAAGGCCTTGGGGCCAGATAATGTGAGCCCAGACCGCTGAACCCCAGGAGGCCTTGGGGCCAGATAATGTGAGCCCAGACCGCTGAACCCCAGGAAGGCCTTGGGGCCAGATAATGTGAGCCCATTCTGAACCCCAGGAAGGCCTTGGGGCCAGATAATGTGAGCCCATTCTGAACCCCAGGAAGGCCTTGGGGCCAGATAATGTGAGCCCATTCTGAACCCCCAGGAAGGCCTTGGGGCCAGATAATGTGAGCCCATTCTGAACCCCCAGGAAGGCCTTGGGGCCAGATAATGTGAGCCCAGACCGCTGAACCCCAGGAAGGCCTTGGGGCCAGATAATGTGAGCCCATTCTGAACCCCAGGAAGGCCTTGGGGCCAGATAATGTGAGCCCAGACCGCTGAACCCCAGGAAGGCCTTGGGGCCAGATAATGTGAGCCCAGACCGCTGAACCCCAGGAAGGCCTTGGGGCCAGATAATGTGAGCCCAGACCGCTGAACCCCAGGAAGGCCTTGGGGCCAGATAATGTGAGCCCAGACCGCTGAACCCCAGGAAGGCCTTGGGGCCAGATAATGTGAGCCCAGACCGCTGAACCCCAGGAAGGCCTTGGGGCCAGATAATGTGAGCCCAGACCGCTGAACCCCAGGAAGGCCTTGGGGCCAGATAATGTGAGCCCATTCTGAACCCCAGGAAGGCCTTGGGGCCAGATAATGTGAGCCCATTCTGAACCCCCAGGAAGGCCTTGGGGCCAGATAATGTGAGCCCAGACCGCTGAACCCCAGGAAGGCCTTGGGGCCAGATAATGTGAGCCCAGACCGCTGAACCCCGGGAAGGCCTTGGGGCCAGATAATGTGAGCCCATTCTGAACCCCAGGAAGGCCTTGGGGCCAGATAATGTGAGCCCATTCTGAACCCCAGGAAGGCCTTGGGGCCAGATAATGTGAGCCCAGACCGCTGAACCCCAGGAAGGCCTTGGGGCCAGATAATGTGAGCCCAGACCGCTGAACCCCAGGAAGGCCTTGGGGGCCAGATAATGTGAGCCCATTCTGAACCCCAGGAAGGCCTTGGGGCCAGATAATGTGAGCCCATTCTGAACCCCAGGAAGGCCTTGGGGCCAGATAATGTGAGCCCATTCTGAACCCCAGGAAGGCCTTGGGGCCAGATAATGTGAGCCCAGACCGCTGAACCCCGGGAAGGCCTTGGGGCCAGATAATGTGAGCCCAGACCGCTGAACCCCCAGGAAGGCCTTGGGGCCAGATAATGTGAGCCCATTCTGAACCCCAGGAAGGCCTTGGGGCCAGATAATGTGAGCCCAGACCGCTGAACCCCAGGAAGGCCTTGGGGCCAGATAATGTGAGCCCATTCTGAACCCCCAGGAAGGCCTTGGGGCCAGATAATGTGAGCCCAGACCGCTGAACCCCAGGAAGGCCTTGGGGCCAGATAATGTGAGCCCATTCCTGAACCCCAGGAAGGCCTTGGGGCCAGATAATGTGAGCCCATTCTGAACCCCCAGGAAGGCCTTGGGGCCAGATAATGTGAGCCCATTCTGAACCCCAGGAAGGCCTTGGGGCCAGATAATGTGAGCCCAGACCGCTGAACCCCAGGAAGGCCTTGGGGCCAGATAATGTGAGCCCATTCTGAACCCCAGGAAGGCCTTGGGGCCAGATAATGTGAGCCCAGACCGCTGAACCCCAGGAAGGCCTTGGGGCCAGATAATGTGAGCCCAGACCGCTGAACCCCAGGAAGGCCTTGGGGCCAGATAATGTGAGCCCACTCTGAACCCCAGGAAGGCCTTGGGGCCAGATAATGTGAGCCCATTCTGAACCCCAGGAAGGCCTTGGGGCCAGATAATGTGAGCCCATTCTGAACCCCAGGAAGGCCTTGGGGCCAGATAATGTGAGCCCATTCTGAACCCCAGGAAGGCCTTGGGGCCAGATAATGTGAGCCCATTCTGAACCCCAGGAAGGCCTTGGGGCCAGATAATGTGAGCCCATTCTGAACCCCCAGGAAGGCCTTGGGGCCAGATAATGTGAGCCCATTCTGAACCCCAGGAAGGCCTTGGGGCCAGATAATGTGAGCCCAGACCGCTGAACCCCCAGGAAGGCCTTGGGGCCAGATAATGTGAGCCCATTCTGAACCCCAGGAAGGCCTTGGGGCCAGATAATGTGAGCCCAGACCGCTGAACCCCAGGAAGGCCTTGGGGCCAGATAATGTGAGCCCAGACCGCTGAACCACAGGGAAGGCCTTGGGGCCAGATAATGTGAGCCCAGACCGCTGAACCCCAGGAAGGCCTTGGGGCCAGATAATGTGAGCCCATTCTGAACCCCCAGGAAGGCCTTGGGGCCAGATAATGTGAGCCCATTCTGAACCCGCAGGAAGGCCTTGGGGCCAGATAATGTGAGCCCATTCTGAACCCCAGGAAGGCCTTGGGGCCAGATAATGTGAGCCCATTCTGAACCCCCAGGAAGGCCTTGGGGGCCAGATAATGTGAGCCCATTCTGAACCCCCAGGAAGGCCTTGGGGCCAGATAATGTGAGCCCATTCTGAACCCCAAGAAGGCCTTGGGGCCAGATAATGTGAGCCCAGACCGCTGAACCTCAGGAAGGCCTTGGGGCCAGATAATGTGAGCCCATTCTGAACCCCAAGAAGGCCTTGGGGGCAGATAATGTGAGCCCAGACCGCTGAACCCCAGGAAGGCCTTGGGGCCAGATAATGTAGCCCAGACCGCTGAACCCCAGGAAGGCCTTGGGGCCAGATAATGTGAGCCCAGACCGCTGAACCCCAGGAAGGCCTTGGGGCCAGATAATGTGAGCCCATTCTGAACCCCAGGGAAGGCCTTGGGGCCAGATAATGTGAGCCCAGACCGCTGAACCCCAGGAAGGCCTTGGGGCCAGATAATGTGAGCCCAGACCGCTGAACCCCAGGAAGGCCTTGGGGCCAGATAATGTGAGCCCATTCTGAACCCCAGGAAGGCCTTGGGGGCCAGATAATGTGAGCCCAGACCGCTGAACCCCAGGAAGGCCTTGGGGCCAGATAATGTGAGCCCAGACCGCTGAACCCCAGGAAGGCCTTGGGGCCAGATAATGTGAGCCCAGACCGCTGAACCCCAGGAAGGCCTTGGGGCCAGATAATGTGAGCCCATTCTGAACCCCCAGGAAGGCCTTGGGGCCAGATAATGTGAGCCCATTCTGAACCCCAGGAAGGCCTTGGGGCCAGATAATGTGAGCCCATTCTGAACCCAGGAAGGCCTTGGGGCCAGATAATGTGAGCCCATTCTGAACCCCAGGAAGGCCTTGGGGCCAGATAATGTGAGCCCATTCTGAACCCCAGGAAGGCCTTGGGGCCAGATAATGTGAGCCCATTCTGAACCCCAAGAAGGCCTTGGGGCCAGATAATGTGAGCCCAGACCGCTGAACCCCAGAAAGGCCTTGGGGCCAGATAATGTGAGCCCAGACCGCTGAACCCCAGGAAGGCCTTGGGGCCAGATAATGTGAGCCCAGACCGCTGAACCCCATGAAAGGCCTTGGGGCCAGATAATGTGAGCCCATTCTGAACCCCAGGAAGGCCTTGGGGCCAGATAATGTGAGCCCAGACCGCTGAACCCCAGGAAGGCCTTGGGGCCAGATAATGTGAGCCCAGACCGCTGAACCCCAGGAAGGCCTTGGGGCCAGATAATGTGAGCCCATTCTGAACCCCAGGAAGGCCTTGGGGCCAGATAATGTGAGCCCAGACAGCTGAACCCCAGGAAGGCCTTGGGGCCAGATAATGTGAGCCCATTCCTCCTCAAGACATTTGCTGAGGAGCTTGGCCCAGTCTGGCAACCCGTCTTCCAGTTATCCCTCGACTGACTCACAATACCACAGGGCTGGGATGGGAAACATCTCACATCATCCCACACCTCATTCACTGGTATCACTCATTTCTCAGTGACAGGACTCAGTTGGTCAAGGTAAACAACACTCTCTCCCCTCCTGTGGTCACCAACTGCGGAGCCCCACAAGGTTGTGTGAGCTCACCCGTCCCTTTTCATTCTGTACACCAACGATGCACCAGTCAAAACACCAAGCATCACATCATTAAGTTCTCCGATGACACCATCCTGCTGGCCCTAATGGATGGCAACAGAGACCTTCCACTGCATCTAAACAGTGTAAACAGCCTTTGTGCAGTGGTGGGACACAAACTCACTGGTCCTGAATGGCACAAAAACTCAGGAGGTTCTCTTTGAACCCAGGTCAGTGTCTGACCGGAGCCAGGTTGTCATTCACAGTGAACACATCCAGCAGGTTGACTCCTATAAATTCCTGGGAGTACATGTTGACCATGCCCTGAGATGGAGTGTCCATGTGGACAATGTGTCTGCTAAGGTGCAACAGAGCATGTACTTTCTCTGCAGGCTGAGGTCTTTCTCCACAGGCTGAGGTCTTTCTCTGCAGGCTGAGGTCTTTCTCTGCAGGCTGTCTTTCTCTGCAGGCTGAGGTCTTTCTCCACAGGCTGAAGTATTTCTCTGCAGGCTGAGGTCTTTCTCTGCAGGCTGTCTTTCTCTGCAGACTGAGGTCTTTCTCTGCAGGCTGAGGTCTTTCTCTGTAGGCTGAGGTCTTTCTCTGCAGACTGAGGTCTTTCTCTGCCAGTTGAGGTCTTTCTCTGCAGGCTGAGGTCTTTCTCTGCATGCTGAGGTCTTTCTCTCGCAGGCTGAGGTCTTTCTCTGTGGCTGAGGTCTTTCTCTGCCAGTTGAGGTCTTTCTCTGCCAGTTGAGGTCTTGCTCTGCCAGTTGAGGTCTTTCTCTCCAGGTTGAGGTCTTTCTCTGCATGCTGAGGTCTTTCTCTGCATGCTGAGGTCTTTCTCTGCATGCTGAGGTCTTTCTCTGCATGCTGAGGTCTTTTCTCTGCATGCTGAGGTCTTTCTCCGCAGGCTGGTCTTTCTCCGCAGGTTGAGGTCTTTCTCCGCAGGTTGAGGTCTCTCTCTGCAGGCTGAGGTCTTTCTCTGCAGGTTGAGGTCTTTCTCCGCAGGTTGAGGTGTTTCTCCCGCAGGCTGAGGTTTTTCTCTGCAGGCTGAGGTCTTTCTCTGCAGGCTGTCTTTCTCCGCCGGTTGAGGTCTTTCTCCGCAGGTTGAGGTCTTTTTCTGCAGGCTGAGGTCTTTTTCTGCAGGCTGAGGTCTTTCTCTGCAGGCTGAGGTCTTTCTCTGCAGGCTGTCTTTCTCCGCCGGTTGAGGTCTTTCTCCACAGGCTGAGGTCTTTCTCTGCAGGCTGAGGTCTTTCTCCACAAGCTGAGGTCTTTCTCCACAGGCTGAGGTCTTTCTCCACAGGCTGAGGTCTTTCTCCGCAGGCTGAGGTCTTTCTCTGCATGCTGAGGTCTTTCTCTGCAGGTTGAGGTGTTTCTCTGCAGGCTGAGGTCTTTCTCTTGCCGGTTGAGGTCTTTTTCTGCAGGCTGAGGTCTTCTGCGCTGTCTCTCAGCTGTCTTTCTCCGCGGGTTGAGGTCTTTCTCCGCAGGTTGAGAGCACTAGGGACCCTGCCATGTGCTCCACTCAGAGTTAGTGCTGCTGCCGTCCAGGAAGCACTAGGACCCCTGCCATGTGCTCCACTCAGAGTTAGTGCTGCTGCCGTCCAGGAAGCACTAGGACCCTGCCATGTGCTCCACTCAGAGTTAAGTGCTGCTGCCGTCCAGGAAGCACTAGGACCCTGCCATGTGCTCCACTCAGAGTTAGTGCTGCTGCCGTCCAGGAAGCACTAGGACCCTGCCATGTGCTCCACTCAGAGTTAGTGCTGCTGCCGTCCAGGAAGCACTAGGACCCTGCCATGTGCTCCACTCAGAGTTAGTGCTGCTGCCGTCCAGGAAGCACTAGGACCCTGCCATGTGCTCCACTCAGAGTTAGTGCTTTTGCCGTCCAGGAAGCACTAGGACCCTGCCATGTGCTCCACTCAGAGTTAGTGCTGCTGCCGTCCAGGAAGCACCACACTCCTCCTGTGCAAACGGCTCAGGAACAAAAACCCTTATGAACAACTCAGGAGGACATTAAGGGACATGGGGATGGATTCACTCATTCAGGAATAAAATAATCACGGACATTGGAACGACAGGGTTGTGCAATAACATTATGTGCAACGCTCTGGGACCTGGTACATTAAGGGGTCGTGTAACACTGAGTATAGGAGGGACAGCTATGTAATGGGGAAGGGAGGAGTCAGAATGTAATGAGGAAGGGAGGGGTCAGAATGTGTATGTGGGAGGGGTCAGAATGTGTATGTGGGAGGGGTCAGAATGTGTATGTGGGAGTGGTCAGAATGTGTACGTGTGATGTTCTGTCTGGCCTTTGCCATGCCTCTCCGTATCTCACCGCATCCTCTAGTACGTAAAGTAAATATCTGTTACAATCAGACAATAAAGAAACATCTAATCTAACCACTGCCCAAGCAAAGCGTCAATATAGAACATAGCCTATTGGCAGTGTGTGCAGTAAGCTATACCAAACCCCCAAAACAGCAGAACCATTCACCTGACGACTATGTGTAGGATCGGCAGAAAGCGCTGTTTAGATATGATCAAACTGACCAGCTAAAGTCATCCTGCCATTACAGACTGTCCACTCTGTGGACACACCTACTCATTCAAGTGGTTTTCTTTTGGACACACCTACTCATTCAAGTGGTTTTCTTAATTTTTTACTATTTTCTACATTGTAGAATAATAGTGAAGACATCAAAACAATGAAATAACACATATGGAATTAAAATATATTTTATATTTGAGATTCTTCAAATAGCCACCCTTTGCCTTGATGACAGCTTTGCACACTCTTGGCATTCTCTCAACCAGCTTCACCTGGAATGCTTTTCCAACGGTCTAAAATAAAGAAAACCCTTGAATGAGTAGGTGTTCTAAAACATTTGACCGGTGGTGTATATCAAAGGGGATGTAACCCAGACGAAGAGCGAGGTGTAACCTCTACACTATACACGGGACGGGACCCGTAACCAACCAGAGCACAATACACGGTACTCACGAGACCAACGGACATGGGACAATAATCGACAAGGACAATGGGGAACAGGGGGCACATATATATACATACTAATCAGGGGGAATGGGAACCAGATGTGCGTAATGATCCATGTCAGTGATGCCTAGAAAGCCGTGACGTAGACCTCCGGAGCTAGTGAACGGAATGAGCAGCAGTACCGGGGGGATCCGTGACGTAGACCTCCGGAGCTAGTGAACGGAATGAGCAGCAGTACCGGGGGGATCCGTGACGTAGACCTCCGGAGCTAGTGAACGGAATGAGCAGCAGTACCGGGGGGATCCGTGACGTAGACCTCCGGAGCTAGTGAACGGAATGAGCAGCAGTACCGGGGATCCGTGACGTAGACCTCCGGAGCTAGTGAACGGAATGAGCAGCAGTACCGGGGGGATCCGTGACGTAGACCTCCGGAGCTAGTGAACGGAATGAGCAGCAGTACCGGGGGATCCGTGGCGTAGACCTCCGGAGCTAGTGAACGGAATGAGCAGCAGTACCGGGGGATCCGTGACGTAGACCTCCGGAGCTAGTGAACGGAATGAGCAGCAGTACCGGGGGGATCCGTGACGTAGACCTCCGGAGCTAGTGAACGGAATGAGCAGCAGTACCGGGGGGATCCGTGACAGTGTGGTAGATTTTGTGGGATTTGACAATCTTATGTGGGTGTCATAACCAGCCATAAAATAATGTGTTTCTAGTGTAAGGGAATGCGGTAAGTTGAATGTGTTTCTAGTATATGGAATGGGGTAAGTTGAATGTGTTTCTAGTGTAAGGAATGGGGTAAGTTGAATGTGTTTCTAGTGTAAGGAATGGGGTAAGTTGAATGTGATTCTAGTATAAGAGAATGGGGTAAGTTGAATGTGTTTCTAGTGTAAGGGACTGGGGTAAGTTGAATATGTTTCTCGTGTAAGGGAATGGGATAAGTTGAATATGTTTCTAGTATAAGGGAATGGGGTACGTTGAATGTGTTTCTAGTGTAAGGGAATGGGATAAGTTGAATATGTTTCTAGTATAAGGGAATGGGGTTCCACATAATAGTGACCAGTCAGAATAATTTGTACAACATTTAAAGTGAGACTGAGATGTCTCATGTAACTGAAATGACCCATACATGTATGCTGTCTCGTGGGCTGCACGACATGCAGTGATAGCTATATCGATTTGGATTAACAGCCGCATAAAGACTGAAATATTATCGAATCACCGTGATAGCACCATCTCCTGCTCATGATCAGAAAACATTGCTACTCACTCACTTTATATCGACCGCATAGGCCTATGTAGCTAGCCGAGTGTAAAGGACGTCTCACTGCTTGCTTAGAGAGTACCACTTCCTCCCGATTCGGCCCATACCTGCCCGCGAACTCGGGACCTCTGACTCACAAACACGTGACCGCCCTCCTCAAGCCTTTTAGCCGATCGCGCCACCTCAAAGGCTAGCTAATGAGGCTAGCTAATGAGGCTACGCAAGCGGGAGACTTCATCCACATCTTCTACACTAGCATAGGCTACCTCCTCCTTGTATGGACAAAGGATGATTCTCCATGATAGGGTGCGTGTTCACTGAGAGCATAGACTCTGCACCAAAGCTGCATATGATAGGCTGCTCCCGAGGCTAATTCTACTTAGCTAGCTAGTTTGTAGCCACTATTGACTGACAACAGTAGAGCAGCAACATGGTTGATCCTCCCAACCAATGACATCCCAGCAGCAGCCAAACATTGCAAAATGAGCATATTGAACGATGCAGGGGAAGTTCAAACACAGCTTGAGAGCATTCACTAGAAACAGCTAGTTACTACAGCAGCATAGAGAAACAGCTAGTTAATACAGCAGCATAGAGAGAAACAGCTAGTTACTACAGCAGCATAGAGAGAAACAGCTAGTTACTACAGCAGCATAGAGAGAAACAGCTAGTTACTACAGCAGCTTAGAGAGAAACAGCTAGTTACTACAACAGCATAGAGAGAAACAGCTAGTTAATATAGCAGCATAGAGAGAAACAGCTAGTTACTACAGCAGCATAGAGAGAAACAGCTAGTTACTACAGCAGCATAGAGAGAAACAGCTAGTTACTACAGCAGCATAGAGAGAAACAGCTAGTTACTACAGCAGCATAGAGAGAAACAGCTAGTTACTACAGCAGCATAGAGAGAAACAGCTAGTTACTACAGCAGCATAGAGAGAAACAGCTAGTTACTACAGCAGCATAGAGAGAAACAGCTAGTTACTACAGCAGCATAGAGAGAAACAGCTAGTTACTACAGCAGCATAGAGAAACAGCTAGTTACACAGCAGCATAGAGAGAAACAGCTAGTTAATATAGCAACATAGAGAAAAAGCTAGTTTCAGTTCAAACTGAAGGCCTAGGTCTAATAGTCACTATTAACTGAAGGCTCTGGTCCGTCACTGTTAACAAAAGGCCTAGGTCCAATAGTCACTGTGAACTGAAGGCCCAATAGTCACTGTGAACTGTAGGCCTATGCCCAATATTCACTGTGAACTGAAGGCTCAACAGTCACTGTGAACTGAAAACCCTAGGTCCAATAGTCACTGTGAACTGAAGGCACAATAGTCTCTGTGAACTGAAGGCCTAGGTCAATATTCATTGTGAACTGAAGGCCTAGGTTCAATAGTCACTTTGAACTGAAGGCCTAGGTCCAATAGTCACTATGAACTGACGGCCTAGGTTCAATAGTCACTGTGTACTGAAAGCCTAGGTCCAATAGTCACTGTGAACTGAAGGCATAGGTCTAAAAGTCACTATTAACTGAAGGCCTAGGTCCAATAGTCACTGTGAACTGAAGGCCTAGGTCCAATAGTCACTGTGAACTGAAGGCCTAGGTCCGATAGTCACTGTGAACTGAATGCCTAGGCCCAATAGTCACTGTGAACTGAAGGCCTAGGTCCAATAGTCACTGTGAACTGAAGGCCTAGGTCCAATAGTCACTGTGAACTGAAGGCCTAGGTCCAATAGTCACTGTGAACTGAAGGGCCCAATAGTCACTGTGAACTGAAGGCCTAGGTCCAATAGTCACTGTGAACTGAAGGCCCAATAGTCACTGTGAACTGAAGGCCTAGGTCCAATAGTCACTGTGAACTGAAGGACCAATAGTCACTGTGAACTGAAGGCCTAGGGTCCAATAGTCACTGTGAACTGAAGGCCTAGGTCCAATAGCCACGGTGAACTGAAGGTCCAATAGTCACTGTGAACTGAAGGCCTAGGTCCAATAGTCACGGTGAACTGAAGGTCCAATAGTCACTGTGAACTGAAGGCCTAGGTCCAATAGTCACTGTGAACTGAAGGCCCAATAGTCACTGTGAACTGAAGGCCTAGGTCTAATAGTCATTGTGAACTGAAGGCCCAATAGTCACTGTGTACTGAAGGCATAGGTCCAATAGTCACTGTGAACTGAAGGCCTAGGTCCAATAGTCACTGTGAACTGAAGGCCCAATAGTCACTGTGAACTGAAGGCCTAGGTCTAATAGTCACTGTGAACTGAAGGCGTAGGTCCAATAGTCACTGTTAATTGAAGGCCTTGGTCCAATAGTCGCTGTGAACTGAAGGTGTAGGTCCAATAGTCACTGTGAACTGAAGGCCTAATAGTCACTGTGAATTGAAGGCCCAATAGTCATTTTGAACTGAAGGTCTAATAGTTTATGTGGAATGAAGGTCAATAGTCAATGTGGACTGAAGGCGTAGTGACTATTGGGCCTAGGCCTTCAGTTCACAATGACTATTGGACCTAGGCTTTCAGTACACAGTGACTATTGAACCTAGGCCTTCAGTTCACAGTGACTATTGGGCCTAGGCCTTCAGTTCACAGTGACTATTGGACCTAGGCCTTCAGTTCACAGTGACTATTGGACCTAGGCCTTCAGTTCACAGTGACTATTGGACCTAGGCCTTCAGTTCACAATGAATATTGGACCTGGGCCTTCAGTTCACAGAGACTATTGTGCCTTCAGTTCACAGTGACTATTGACCTAGGTTTTCAGTTCACAGTGACTGTTGGACCTAGGCCTTCAGTTCACAGTGACTATTGGACCTAGGCCTTCAGTTCACAGTGACTATTGGACCTAGGCCTTCAGTTCACAATGAATATTGGACCTAGGCCTTCAGTTCACAGAGACTATTGTGCCTTCAGTTCACAGTGACTATTGGACCTAGGCCTTCAGTTCATAGTGACTATTGGGCTTAGGCCTTCAGTTCACAGTGACTATTGGACCTATGCCTTCAGTACACAGTGACTATTGGGCCTTCAGTTCACAGTGACTATTAGACCTAGGCCTTCAGTTCACAGTGACTATTGGGCCTTCAGTTCACAGTGACTATTGGACCTAGGCCTTCAGTTCACAGTGACTATTGGGCTTAGGCATTCAGCGGGGGAAAACTTCTTCCAAAACTTCAAACTTCAAACTGAAAAATCATGAAAAATAACAGAAACATCTCACTTAATGCGCACAACAATATATCTAACTCTAATGCAGGAGTAACCATGCTTTTTGATGACATCATGAATGAATCAAACAGGCCTGTGTCACGCCCTGGCTCTGGGGACACTTGTATGTTGAGCCAGGGTGTGAGTTTCCTTTGTCTATTCTAGTTGTTGTGTTTCTAGGTTGGTCAAAGTGGTTCTCAATCAGAGGCAACTAGTGTCAGCTGTTGCTGGTTGTCTCTGATTGGGAACCATATTTATTCAGTCTGTTTCCCACAGTGTTTGTGGGATCTTGTTCCTGTATAGGTTTGTGGTTTGCACCTTTGGACGTCACGTTATCGTTTGTTGTTTTTGTTCGTGTAATCATTCAAATTAATAAAATATGTTCACCTTCCACGCTGCGCCTTGGTCCTCTGTACCCGACGAACGTGCAGCCAGCCACGCATCATCAGGCTGTACTCCTCCAGCGGAATAATGTGACCAGCAACACCAACAACCACCACCTAAACAACCTGTGGTAACCTAACACCATGACCAATAGCCTAAACAACCTGTGGTAACCCAACACCATGACCAATAGCCTAAACAACCTGTGGTAACCCAACACCATGACCAATAGCCTAAACAACCTGTGGTAACCCAACACCATGACCAATAGCCTAAACAACCTGTGGTAACCCAACACCATTACCAATAGCCTAAACAACCTGTGGTAACCCAACACCATTACCAATAGCCTAAACAACCTGTGGTAACCCAACACCATGACCAATAGCCTAAACAACCTGTGGTAACCCAACACCATTACCAATAGCCTAAACAACCTGTGGTAACCCAACACCATTACCAATAGCCTAAACAACCTGTGGTAACCCAACACCATGACCAATAGCCTAAACAACCTGTGGTAACCCAACACCATGACCAATAGCCTAAACAACCTGTGGTAACCCAACACCATTACCAATAGCCTAAACAACCTGTGGTAACCCAACACCATGACCAATAGCCTAGCAATGACAACAACCACCACCTAAACAACCTGTGGTAACCCAACACCATGACCAATAGCCTAGCAATGACAACAACCACCACCTAAACAACCTGTGGTAACCCAACACCATGACCAATAGCCTAAACAACCTGTGGTAACCCAACACCATTACCAATAGCCTAACCAACCTGTGGTAACCCAACACCATTACCAATAGCCTAGACAACCTGTGGTAACCCAACACCATTACCAATAGCCTAACCAACCTGTGGTAACCCAACACCATTACCAATAGCCTAGACAACCTGTGGTAACCCAACACCATGACCAATAGCCTAAACAACCTGTGGTAACCCAACACCATTACCAATAGCCTAACCAACCTGTGGTAACCCAACACCATTACCAATAGCCTAGACAACCTGTGGTAACCCAACACCATGACCAATAGCCTAAACAACCTGTGGTAACCCAACACCATGACCAATAGCCTAGCAATGACAACAACCACCACCTAAACAACCTGTGGTAACCCAACACCATTACCAATAGCCTAAACAACCTGTGGTAACCCAACACCATGACCAATAGCCTAGCAATGACAACAACCACCACCTAAACAACCTGTGGTAACCCAACACCATGACCAATAGCCTAAACAACCTGTGGTAACCCAACACCATGACCAATAGCCTAAACAACCTGTGGTAACCCAACACCATATAGCCTAAACAACCTGTGGTAACCCAACACCATTACCAATAGCCTAAACAACCTGTGGTAACCCAACACCATGACCAATAGCCTAGCAATGACAACAGTGACACATCAAAGGTGACAGGCTCGTCAAATCACTTTAAAAGACGTTAGATTATTGTTCATACGTTTTTGTTGGTAGAGCTCGGTTTTAATATTAATATAGGCTTCATATACATTTTCTAAAACCCATTTCTGTACCCCAACATTAGAACTATAAATGGATTTAAACAATGTAATTCATTACTATGGAGCCATGCTCTAAGGATGGATATTAAAAATGCATAGTGAGATTGTTATACAACACACATCTGGTTTGTCATACAGGCAGAGAACTACTGTTTCATTCAAAAATGTTACCATCATCATATTCAATGAGGATTAGGCAGTTCAGAAAACAGGGAGAGAACAGGGAGAGAACAGGGAGAGAACAGGGCAGGGCAGGGAGAGAACAGGGAGAGAACAGGGAGAGAACAGGGAGAGAACAGGGAGAGAACAGGGCAGGGCACTGGAAAGCTGTCAGACGTCATTACTCAAGATTAGCTACATTTCTGCTTCAATTAAATGACACACACCTTTCATGTTGCAACCGTTCCCTGTCAGCCCTGTTCATCATGTTCCAACCGTTCCATTAGCCCTGTTCAGATGCTGAACACTGAAAGAGAAACACATATTTCAAGTCACAGCAGAAGCAAAGCCTGAATTTGCAACATTAACAACCAACCACATGTTGAAAAATACTGATTTCACAATACAGGAAAACTAATATATATTAATATGATCATGACAAATTGTTAAATACAGTGCTTTTGGAACGTATTCAGACCCCTTGACTTTTCTACATTTTGTAACTTGATTACATTGTTTTTTCCCCCTCATCAATCTGCACACAATACCCCATTATGACAAAGCAAAAACAGTCTTTAGGTGCCTTTTGGCAAACTCCAAGTGGGCTGTCATGTGCCTTTTACTGAGGAGTGGCTTCCGTCTGGCCACTCTACCATAAAGGCCTGAGTGTGGAGTGCTGCAGAGATGGTTGTCCCTCTGGAAGGTTCTCCCATCTCCACATAGGAACTCTGGAGCTCTGTCAGAGTGACCATTGGGTTCTTGGTCACCTCCCTGACCAAGGCCCTTCTCCCCCGATTGCTCAGTTTGGCCGGGCGGCCAGCTCTAGGAAGAGTCTTGGTGGTTCCAAACTTCTTGTCACGATTCAGACAGACGACCAGAGGACCACAATTGCGTCACACCAGAAAGTTTATTAAACTTAAGGGAAAAGGGAAGTAGGGAGTGAATGAAGGCTCCAGGGGTAACAGGGATCCCGTCCAATGCGCTGGGTCTGTGCCCCCCAGTGGCAGCGATGCGTCCCTATGAAGCCGGTGGTGGGTGGTCCAGAAGTCCTGGGGGGAGACACAGACACAACAGGGCGGAATGAAACCAGGCAGCAGTACAGTTCAAGGGAAATCCAAAATACGTAGTAGCAAGGCAGAAGGCTGGTCAGAGTTACCGGGATTGAAGAGTAGTCAGGAGTCGTAATGGCAGAAGCAGGTCTGGATCTCCTGAGGCAGAAGAGTATCCAAAAAACAGGCAGGTCCGGGGTCACAAAACCAGGGTGAGCCAGAAGCGCGAGCAAACAGGTTCCGGGTGTGAGCTTTGCAGACGATCTGACACCGGAGAGCTGAAAGACAGGGCCTTAAATACTGGGAGAGGTTAGTGGGTAATGCAGCGCAGCTGGCAGAGTAATTAGAGCCGAGCAGAGCAGGGACAGGTGGAGCTAGTTAGGCTGAGTAGAGAGAGGGAGGTGAGCAGAGTGGAAGATAGTGGAAACAAATTAAGGTGGTAACCCGGTGGAGTGAGAGGGCTCATGACACTTCTTCCATTTAAGAATGATTGAGGCCACTGTGTTCTTGGGGACCTTCAATGCTGCAGAACGTTTTTGGTACCCTTCCCCAGATCTGTGCCTCGACACAATCCTGTCTCGGAGCTCTACGGGCAATTCCTTCGACCTCATGGCTTGGTTTTTGCTCTGACATGCACTGTCAACTGTGGGACCTTATATAGACGGGTGTGTGCCTTTCCAAATCATGTCCAATCAATTGAATTTGATTATTGTTGTAAATATTGCCACAATACTATGTTGTAAAAATTATCACAATGCTATGTTGTAAATATTATCAAAATGCTATGTTGTAAATATTGCCACAATGCATTCCTGTCCATGATCAAAATGTAATGTAAAATGTATCATACAATACCTTGACCTAGAAAGATAAACATTATGACTGGTACAATTCAGGAGACTAGAAATCACATCAGAAACAACAGTTGCAGATGAATATTCAATCATTTTGAAATGTTGTGTTCTATCCACATCTCTGCAAAGTGCTTCTGGTACGTCAAGAAAAATGGATCTTTGTAACAGTTTGTATTTACCACCACTATATCCCCCTCACTGCTGCCTCCTCTGCAGGAGGGAATATAGGATCTTATCTTTCCAAGAGAAGATTAGCCTTAAAACATTTAGCCAGCCATTAAAACCAGACAAACATATGAGAAGGAGAAGAACAGGAAGGATGATTTACTGCCCAGTGTTCTGAGAGAAGGAATGATTTATACAAGGAGCCCTAGAGAGAGACTGAATGAATGATTTATACAAGGAGCCCTACAGAGAGACTGAATGAATGATTTATACAAGGAGCCCTACAGAGAGACTGAATGAATGATTTATACAGGGAGCCCTACAGAGAGACTGAATGAATGATTTATACAGGGAGCCCTACAGAGAGACTGAATGAATGATTTATACAGGGAGCCCTACAGAGAGACTGAATGAATGATTTATACAGGGAGCCCTACAGAGAGACTGAATGAATGATTTATACAGGGAGCCCTACAGAGAGAGACTGAATGAATGATTTATACAGGGAGCCCTACAGAGAGACTGAATGAATGATTTATACAGGAGCCCTACAGAGAGAGACTGAATGAATGATTTATACAGGGAGCCCTACAGAGAGAGCTGAATGAATGATTTATACAGGGAGCCCTACAGAGAGACTGAATGAATGATTTATACAGGGAGCCCTACAGAGAGACTGAATGAATGATTTATACAGGGAGCCCTACAGAGAGACTGAATGAATGATTTATACAGGGAGCCCTACAGAGAGACTGAATGAATGATTTATACAGGGAGCCCTACAGAGAGACTGAATGAATGATTTATACAGGGAGCCCTACAGAGAGACTGAATGAATGATTTATACAAGGAGCCCTAGAGAGAGACTGAATTAATGATTTATACAAGGAGCCCTAGAGAGAGACTGAATGAATGATTTATACAGGGAGCCCTACAGAGAGACTGAATGAATGATTTATACAGGGAGCCCTACAGAGAGACTGAATGAATGATTTATACAGGGAGCCCTACAGAGAGACTGAATGAATGATTTATACAAGGAGCCCTACAGAGAGACTGAATGAATGATTTATACAGGGAGCCCTACAGAGAGACTGAATGAATGATTTATACAGGGAGCCCTACAGAGAGACTGAATGAATGATTGATACAGGGAGCCCTACAGAGAGACTGAATGAATGATTTATACAAGGAGCCCTAGAGAGAGACTGAATGAATGATTTATACAAGGAGCCCTAGAGAGAGACTGAATGAATGATTGATACAAGGAGCCCTACAGAGAGACTGAATGAATGATTGATACAAGGAGCCCTAGAGAGAGACTGAATGAATGATTGATACAAGGAGCCCTACAGAGAGACTGAATGAATGATTTATACAGGGAGCCCTACAGAGAGACTGAATGAATGATTGATACAAGGAGCCCTACAGAGAGACTGAATGAATGATTTATACAAGGAGCCCTACAGAGAGACTGAATGAATGATTGATACAAGGAGCCCTACAGAGAGACTGAATGAATGATTGATTCAAGGAGCCCTACAGAGAGACTGAATGAATGATTTATACAGGGAGCCCTACAGAGAGACTGAATGAATGATTTATACAAGGAGCCCTATAGAGAGACTGAATGAATGATTTATACAGGGAGCCCTACAGAGAGACTGAATGAATGATTGATACAAGGAGCCCTACAGAGAGACTGAATGAATGATTTATACAGGGAGCCCTACAGAGAGACTGAATGAATGATTGCTACAAGGAGCCCTACAGAGAGACTGAATGAATGATTTATACAAGGAGCCCTACAGAGAGACTGAATGAATGATTGATACAAGGAGCCCTACAGAGAGACTGAATGAATGATTGATTCAAGGAGCCCTACAGAGAGACTGAATGAATGATTTATACAGGGAGCCCTACAGAGAGACTGAATGAATGATTTATACAAGGAGCCCTATAGAGAGACTGAATGAATGATTTATACAGGGAGCCCTACAGAGAGAATGAATGAATGATTGATACAAGGAGCCCTAGAGAGAGACTGAATGAATGATTGATACAAGGAGCCCTACAGAGAGACTGAATGAATGATTTATACAAGGAGCCCTACAGAGAGACTGAATGAATGATTTATACAAGGAGCCCTAGAGAGAGACTGAATGAATGATTGATACAAGGAGCCCTACAGAGAGACTGAATGAATGATTGATACAAGGAGCCCTACAGAGAGACTGAATGAATGATTGATACAAGGAGCCATACAGAGAGACTGAATGAATGATTTATACAAGGAGCCCTAGAGAGAGACTGAATGAATGATTTATACAAGGAGCCCTAGAGAGAGACTGAATGAATGATTTATACAGGGAGCCCTAGAGAGAGACATAATTAATGATGTATACAAGGAGCCCTACAGAGAGACTGAATGAATGATTTATACAAGGAGCCCTAGAGAGAGACTGAATGAATGATTTATACAAGGAGCCCTACAGAGAGACTGAATGAATGATTGATACAAGGAGCCCTAGAGAGAGACTGAATGAATGATTGATACAAGGAGCCCTACAGAGAGACTGAATGAATGATTTATACAAGGAGCCCTAGAGAGAGACTGAATGAATGATTTATACAAGGAGCCCTAGAGAGAGACTGAATGAATGATTGATACAAGGAGCCCTAGAGAGAGACTGAATGAATGATTGATACAAGGAGCCCTACAGAGAGACTGAATGAATGATTTATACAGGGAGCCCTACAGAGAGACTGAATGAATGATTTATACAGGGAGCCCTACAGAGAGACTGAATGAATGATTTATACAGGGAGCCCTACAGAGAGACTGAATGAATGATTTATACAGGGAGCCCTACAGAGAGACTGAATGAATGATTTATACAGGGAGCCCCTACAGAGAGACTGAATGAATGATTTATACAGGGAGCCCTACAGAGAGACTGAATGAATGATTTATACAAGGAGCCCTACAGAGAGACTGAATGAATGATTTATACAAGGAGCCCTAGAGAGAGACTGAATGAATGATTTATACAAGGAGCCCTACAGAGAGACTGAATGAATGATTTATACAGGGAGCCCTAGAGAGAGACTGAATGAATGATTTATACAGGGAGCCCTACAGAGAGACTGAATGAATGATTGATACAGGGAGCCCTACAGAGAGACTGAATGAATGATTTATACAAGGAGCCCTAGAGAGAGACTGAATGAATGATTTATACAAGGAGCCCTAGAGAGAGACTGAATGAATGATTGATACAAGGAGCCCCTACAGAGAGACTGAATGAATGATTGATACAAGGAGCCCTACAGAGAGACTGAATGAATGATTGATACAAGGAGCCCTACAGAGAGACTGAATGAATGATTTATACAGGGAGCCCCTACAGAGAGACTGAATGAATGATTGATACAAGGAGCCCTACAGAGAGACTGAATGAATGATTTATACAAGGAGCCCTACAGAGAGACTGAATGAATGATTTATACAAGGAGCCCCTACAGAGAGACTGAATGAATGATTGATACAAGGGAGCCCTACAGAGAGACTGAATGAATGATTTATACAGGGAGCCCTACAGAGAGACTGAATGAATGATTGATACAAGGAGCCCTACAGAGAGACTGAATGAATGATTTATACAAGGAGCCCTACAGAGAGACTGAATGAATGATTTATACAAGGAGCCCTACAGAGAGACTGAATGAATGATTTATACAAGGAGCCCTAGAGAGAGACTGAATGAATGTCATTATGTAAGCAACAGTAATGGTCTTTAAATGAATATAAACTATCATGATGATAATGGTCTGAATCAGGGGCTGGGTTGTTATTCAATCTGGTTTGTTGGTTAAAAGTCTCTGGTTTCTTCTGATGTGGCAGAAAGACCAGCGGGCAGACATGGAGTATGAGTTTAGTTTATATCTTACTGATTTAAACAAACCCCTGTCATGTTCAGTTTTACTATCCTTTTGACTCCTTTTGATTTACACCATATGAAGTCTACAGTTATTTTTCAACCCCCATACAGAGTACAGTAGTGCAGTGCCTCCATTCTGAAGTTACTGGGGTTTTATCTAACAATGGGAATATTATTTTAGTGTTTCCAATAACACAACTGCGACCACGCTGAATTGAATGCGGCATTCCAGTATTTTGCAATGAAAACAAGGTCTAGAGTGACATGGTAATTAGGGAATGTGTGGAGAGAGCCAAGAGGCAGAGAGCACTCAGGCATCCTAAAACCAAAGCCTCATAACTTCCAACTTAAAAGGAAAGTTCAACATCTGGCCTCGTGAACGGCCAGGGTGCCATTCAATCAAACCCACAATGTGGAAGAAATAAGTCCCTGGCTGGGGCAGATGTTGTAACTCAGTTAATTAGATAATGTTTGACATAGTATTCATCAAACTGCAGCTTTCAGTTTGCTGTTCTATAATGACATCCATCCACATTAAAGTATGTAAAGCCTTGACTAATAATGACTTGTAAAGCTGTATGGTTTTTATTCTTGCGGTAAACATGATATCTGCTGAGGAGGTAAACATGATATCTGCTGAGGAGATAAACATGATATCTGCTGAGGAGGTAAACATGATATCTGCTGAGGAGGTAAACATGATATCTGCTGAGGAGGAAAACATGATATCTGCCAAGGAGGTAAACGATATCTGCTGAGGGGGTAACCATGATATCTGCTGAGGAGGTAAACATGATATCTGCTGAGGAGGTAAACATGATATCTGCTGAGGAGGTAAACATGATATCTGCTGAAGAGGTAAACATGATATCTGCTGAGGAGGTAAACATGATATCTGCTGAGGAGGTAAACATGATATCTGCTGAGGAGGTAAACATGATATCTGCTGAGGAGGTAAACATGATATCTGCTGAGGGGGTAACCATGATATCTGCTGAGGAGGTAAACATGATATCTGCTGAGGAGGTAAACATGATATCTGCTGAGGAGGTAAACATGATATCTGCTGAGGAGGTAAACATGATATCCGCTGAGGGGGTAAACATGATATCTGCTGAGGAGGTAAACATGATATCTGCTGAGGGGGTAATCATGATATCTGCTGAGGAGGTAACCATGATATCTGCTGAGGAGGTAAACATGATATCTGCTGAGGAGGTAAACATGATATCTGCTGAGGAGGTAAACATGATATCTGCTAAGGAGGTAAATTAAATTTGCTGAGGGGGTAAACATGATATCTGCTGAGGGGGTAACCATGATATCTGCTGAGGAGGTAAACATGATATCTGCTAAGGAGGTAAACGATATTTGCTGAGGGGGTAAACATGATATCTGCTAAGGAGGTAAACGATATTTGCTGAGGGGGTAACCATGATATCTGCTAAGGAGGTAAACGATATTTGCTGAGGGGGTAACCATGATATCTGCTGAGGAGGTAAACATGATATCTGCTGAGGGGGTAAACATGATATCTGCTGAGGGGGTAACCATGATATCTGCTGAGGGGGTAACCATGATATCTGCTGAGGGGGTAACCATGATATCTGCTGAGGAGGTAAACATGATATCTGCTGAGGAGGTAAACATGATTTTTGCTAAGGAGGTAAACGATATTTGCTGAGGGGGTAACCATGATATCTGCTGAGGAGGTAAACATGATATCTTCTAAGGAGGTAAACGATATTTGCTGAGGGGGTAACCATGATATCTGCTGAGGAGGTAAACATGATATCTGCTGAGGAGGTAAACATGATATCTGCTGAGGGGGTAATCATGATATCTGCTGAGGAGGTAAACATGATATCTGCTGAGGAGGTAAACATGATATCTGCTGAGGAGGTAAACATGATATCTGCTGAGGAGGTAAACATGATATCTGCTGAGGAGGTAAACATAAACCAATCAAATCAACATTTATTTGTCACATGTGCCGAATACAACAGGTGTAGACCTTACCGTGAAATGCTTACTTAAAAGCACTTAACCAACAATGCAGTTCAAGAAATAGAGTTAAGAAAATATTTACTAAATAAACTAAAGTAAAAAATTTCATTAAATGTGACACAATAAAATAACAATATCAAGGCTATTTACAGGGGGTACCGGTACCGAGTCAATGTCCGGGGGTACAGGTTAGTCGAGGTAATTTGTACATGTAGGTACAGTGCCTTGCAAAAGTATTCATCCCCCTTGGTGTTTTTCCTATGTTGTTGCATTACAACCTGTAATTTAAATGGATTTGTATTTCGATTTCATGTAATGGACATACACAAAATAGTCAAAATTGGTGAAGTGAAATTAAAAAAATAACTTGTTTCAAAAAAATAAAAATAAAAAATAATGGAAAAGTGGTGCGTGCATATGTATTCACCCCCTTTGCTATGAAGCCCCTAAATAAGATCTGGTGCAAACAATTACCTTCAGAAGTCACATAATTAGTTAAATAAAGTCCACCTGTGTGCAATCTAAGTGTCACATGATCTGTCACATGATCTCAGTATATATACACCTGTTCTGAAAGACCCCAGAGTCTGCAACACCACTAAGCAAGGGGCACCACCAAGCAAGAATTTCTTGGGCCTTCCTCTGACACCGCCTGGTATAGAGGTCCTGGATGGCAGGAAGCTTGGCCCCAGTGATGTACTGGCCTGTACCACGACCCTCTGTAATTATTATCTTATTGTTATATTATTATTGATTGATTGACTATGGCTTTCCAAATCGCCCCCAACACTGCTATTTGTAAGGTTAATTTTAAGTGAATGTTGTGATTATTTAACCATTCCTGAACCTGTGATCAGAAACAAGCTACATAGGGGCAATACCAGAATAAATGTGATTCTGTCTCTTCGCAGCAAAATCTACAGAGCTGAGATTGTTGTATGCCCCATAAACAGCTCTGGAAAAAATTAAGAGACCACTGCAAATTTGTCTTAAATCAGCATCTCTACATGTATGACAGCCATTCCATTCCAACACAGGCACACCTCATTCTACTGAATTAGGTACTGATTAGGTGATCACCTGAACCAAATCTTATTTAACGAGGAAAAGTATAAAAACCACTGCTGTGCTCATCACTATCCTCTTGCAATAGGACCAGCTGGATGGCAAAAACAGTGCTTATAGTACCTCAAAAGTAATATGAATCAAATAATAACAATTGACCATGCCAAAAGAGTTGAAAAGGAAAGTTTTGAGTGAGGAAAAGAAGGGTTCAATTCTGTCTTTACTGGCAGAGAGATACAGTGAGCGTCAGGTTGCTTCCGTCCTTAAAATGTCAAAGACGGCGGTTCATAAGAACAAGGTCAAGCAGCAGACATTGGGGACAACAAAGCTACAGACCGGCAGAGGGCGAAAACGAAATGTTCAGCTTTGCCAAACACCTGGTTGTCCAATGGTTAGACGGAGACCTGGAGAGGCCTACAAGCCACAGTGTCTCGCACTCACTGTGAAATTTGGTGGAGGATTTTTGATATAATATAATAATAATAATATAATATGCCATTTAGCAGACGCTTTTATCCAAAGCGACTTACAGTCATGCGTGCATACATTTTTGTGTATGGGTGGTCCCGGGGATCGAATGATCTGGGGGTGCTTCAGCAAGGCTGGAATCGGGCAGATCTGTCTTTGTGAAGGACGCATTAATCAAGCCACGTACAAGGTTGTCCTGGAAGAAAACTTGCTTCCTTTTGCTCTGACATTGTTCCCCAACTCTGAGGATTGGTTTTTCCAGCAGGACAATGCGCCATGCCACACAGCCAGGTCAATCAAGGTGTGGCTGGAGGACCACCAGCTCAAGACCCTGTCATGGCCAGCCCAATCTCCAGACCTGAACCACATTGAAAACTTCTGGAATGTGATCAAGAGGAAGATGGATGGTCACAAGCCATCAAACAAAGCCGAGCAGCTTGAATTGTTGCACCAGGAGTGGCATAAAGTCACCCAACATCAATGTGAAAGACTGGTGGAGAGCATGCCAAGACGCATGAAAGCTGTGATTGAAAATCAGGGTTATTCCACCAAATATTGATTTCTGAACTCTTCCTAAGTTAAAACATTAGTGAACATGAACTTATTTTCTTTGCATTATTCGAGGTCTGACAACACTGCATTTTTTTTGTTATATTGACCAGTTGTCATTTTCAGCTCTAAATGACAATACTTTTATTTGGAATTTGGGAGAAATGTTGTCAGTAGTTTATAGAATAAAACAAAAATGTTATTTTTACCCAAACACATACCTATAAATAGTAAAACCAGAGAAACTGATAATTTTGCAGTGGTCTCTTAATTTTTTCCAGAGCTGTATATACCATTCTGTTGGTGGCAAGAATTTTGTATAATAATTTACATAGAAAAAACTCGAAGTGTTGAATCAAGTGTTGTTTTTTGTATCAGTTCATAAACCATGTGACATGGAATCGGTACATTGAAAATCTCTTCCCATTGATGTTGCAACCTGTATGGTACAGCTGTCAACCTTTCTGTCCTCAAATCAAACTGGTATATTTTTCTATTTATGCTAATTCCTTTTCAGCTAATTTCTATCTTCAATATATGGCAGACAAACACGTTCCCTACCTTCTCCCTTTTCCACCTGCCTCCTCCATTTTTGTGGTAATGCTGCAATCAGTTGGTTGATTACATCCAGGCTCTGTCGTAGCCGGCCACGACCGGGAGACCCATGGGGCGGCGCACAATTTGCCCAGCGTCGTCCAGGGTAGGGGAGGGAATGGCCGGCAGGGATGTAGCTCAGTTGGTAGAGCATGGCGTTTGCAACGCCAGGATTGTGGGTTCGATTCCCACGGGGGGCCAGTATAAAACATTTAATGTAAGTTGCTCTGGATAAGAGCGTCTGCTAAATGACTAAAATGTAAATGTTGTAACTTTGGATTGAGCAGACATTCACATATATTTTGATAGCTGCATATGTGACATAACTCCACCGTTTCTATTCATAATTTTTTTCATAAATATAATACAATTTTAAAACATTTTTTCCATTAAGAATGTTTTTTTATTAATCAATATATTTGAGTTTAACCATAATATTTGTTGTAATATTTGTTCTAGCTTTTCCAGAGGATAAAACTGAAATTGTAACCAGCTTTGTATGGCTTGTTTAAGAAAGGGTGATGCTTAAAAAATTAAAATAAATAATGGAAATTGAGAAGTTGTAATCTGTATAAAGGCAAAAGGGCCATTTTTGAACAAAGGATGAACCTTTCTTAATAATCTACTGGAAAACCATTTTGGGTTTAAGTATACCTTATGTATGAGTGAAGCCTTTGGTGAGAGGTTTAATGCTTCAATATTTAATATTTTTTGCCCCCCAAACTCCTATTCATTATATAAATAGGCACGTTAAATGTTGTCTGGCTTAGCATTCCAAATAAAGTGAAATATTTTTTTCTCATATGATTAAAAAAACTAGTTGTCTGGAGTAGGCAGAGCCATCAGTAAGTAAGTAAACTGGGATAGGACCAAAGAGTTAATCAACATGCTTTTTCCATAAATAGACGAGTATTTACCTCTCCATGGTTGCAGAATCTTAGCTATTTTTGCAAACTTTCTATTGAAATTGATTGTGGTAAGTTCATTTATATTTTTTGAGATGTGAATACCAAGTACGTCTACTTCACCATCTGCCCATTATATTGGTAAACTACAAGGTATGTATTTTAATGTATTTTAATGATCCAATGCGTAATAAATCAAATCAATAAGGTGTAATATGTCATATTTGTCATAATTAGGTTTAATACAGAGAGGCTAGAAAAGTGATCCAGATCTTCAATGAGACTGACTGGATCCAGATTGAGACTGTGCAGGGATCCAGATTGAGACTGTGCAGGGATCCAGATTGAGACTGTGCAGGGATCCAGATTGCAGACTGTGCAGGGATCCAGATTGAGACTGTGCAGGGATCCAGATTGCGGACTTAAGAAAAAACTTGACACTTTTGTTTTTAACCCCTGGATTTCTAACCCCTTGATGTTCTTGTTGAATCAAATTTTAATAGCTAGCAATTCGATGGCCATAATAAATAGATATGGAGACAACAGACAGCCTTGTTTTACTCCTCTTAAAAGCTCAATACTTTCTGAGAAGTAACCATTATTTACTATTTTACACCTGGGGTTGCTGTACATAACTTTAACCCATTGTATAAGAGATTCACCGAAAATAAAGTAATCCAGGCATTTACACTGCATTCGGAAAGTATTCAGACCCCTTGACTTTTTCCACATTTGTGACTCGTTTCAGGAAACTAGGCGTATGTCGCGTGTCACTACTTCACAGGAGAGCCATTTGAAAGTAAACTTTTCTTGAAAAATCAAAATGCGTTTTTGGCAGAAATGCCTTCTGGAACATATTAACTTTCATGTGCCTTAATAACAAACTTGTATGCCAACTGTAAATACGAATAAAATTGTTAAATTACTAGCCTAGTTGGTTTAGCCACGGAAAAAAACAGCAACCTTCCCGCTAGCCATGATTGGCTGAGATAATGAGTGGGCTGGACATGCCGAGAGATGATATCGGATTGGTTTGCCATGTAGCACACTTCTGTCTATAACATGAGCTGGTCAGTATGTGTGGGTAGTCCTTTCTAACACAGCTTTTTTTAAAAGATATCACGTAGTAAAACTGCATAAATGTTGCTCTCCACTTTCTGGAGGACCAAGTTTTAAAATTAGAGTATGATAGCTAAGGAGGTGGAGAAAATTCTGGCATTTCATTTCAAATATGCAGACAGAGTTGAAAAGAGAACACACAGAAGGCTGTTGTATAAAACAACTGTCTCCGGATTACATCTTCAAACTAAGGGCAACCATGGCATCCGTGACAGAGAGGGAGAAGCGTCCATCCATGTATACGGGTAAGATAGTCTAGCTAGCTACATTTTCAGATATTACACGTTTGTCAGTGTTGATGTGGATGTGGTTGAGGAGTCAGACGCAGGACGCATGGGCTCAGTCAAACAAGACTTTACTGAACTGTATAAACAAAACAAAATAAAGGACCTCAAACAAGGAGGCGAGCGACAACGCAAACACAGTGCGTCACAATAAACAAAGTCCAGAGTACTGCACGGGTGACACCAACGGACAGGCGGAAAATAACACACAAACTCACAAACACAAAGCCGGAAACTTATAGGACACATAATCAGACACAAACAGACACAGGTGCAACAGACAGACCAAACCAATCAAACATCGAAATATCTAACGGTGGTAGCTAGTACTCCGGGGGACGACGAACGCCGAAGCCTGCCCGAGCAAGGAGGAGGAGCAGCCTCGGCAGAATCCATGACAGTACCCCCCTTGACGCGCGGCTCCAGCCGTGCGCCGACCCGGCCTCGGGTCGACCAGGAGGACGCTGGAGCCGGGCGCGTGGGATAACCACGGTGGAACTTAGTCAGGAGGGATGGATCTAGGATATCCCTCCTAGGCACCCAGCACCGTTCCTCCGGGCCGTACCCCTCCCACTCCACGAGAGATACTGGAGACCCCCCATCCGACGTCTCGAGTCCAAGATGGTCCTGACCGTGATACGCCGGAGCTCCCTCGATGTCCAGTGGGGAGCGGAGGAGTCTCCCGTATCTCACCTTCCTGGAGTGGACCAGCTACCACCGGCCTGAGAAGAGACACATGGAACGAGGGGTTAATATTCTTATAATTAATAGGCAGTTGTAACCTGTAACACACCTCGTTCAATCTCCTCAGGACTTTAAAAGGCCCTACAAACCGCCCGACCCAGCTTCCGGCAGGGCAGGCGGAGGGGCAGGTTTCGAGCCGAGCCAGACTCGATCTCCCGGTGCGTACACCGGTCCCTCACTGCGGTGGCGATCGGCGCTCGCCTTCTGTCAACGGATGGCCCGCTGCTGATGGACATGTGCAGCGTCCCACGTCTCCTCCGAGCGCCGAATCCACTCATCCACCGCAGTAGCCTCGATCTGGCTCTGGTGCCATGGTGCCAGAACCGGCTGATACCCTAACACACACTGGAAAGGGGTTAGATTGGTGGAGGAGTGGCGGAGAGAGTTCTGTGCCATCTCTGCCCAGGGGATATACCTTGACCACTCCTCCGGCCCGGCCCTGGCAGTAGGACCTCAGAAACCTACCCACATCCTGGTTGACTCGTTCTACCTGCCCATTGCTCTCTGGGTGGTAACCCGAGGTAAGGCTCACCGAGACCCCCAAGCGTTCCATGAACGCCCCCAGACTCTGGAGGTGAACTGGGGACCTCGGTCAGACACTATATCCTCGGGAACCCCATAGTGCCGGAAAACGTGGGTAAATAGGGCCTCAGCGGTCTGTAGGGCAGTAGGGAGACCCGGCAATGGGAGGAGACGACAGGCCTTGGAAAACCGATCCACAACGACCAAAATGGTGGTATTCCCCTGGGAGGGGAGAAGGTCGGTCACAAAATCCATCGAGAGGTGGGACCATGGTCGTTGTGGAACGGGTAGGGGATGTAACTTTCCCCTGGGCAGGTGTCTAGGCGCCTTACACTGGGCGCACACCGAGCAGGAGGAGACATAAACCCTCACATCCCTAGCTAACGTTGGCCACCAGTATTTCACGCTAAGGCAGTGCACTGTCCGGCCAATACCTGGATGTCCAGAGGAGGGTGATGTATGAGCCCAATAAATGAGTCGATCCCGAACCTCGAGCGGAACGTACTCCCGACCCACAGGACACTGTGGAGGGCTAGGGTCGGCACGCAATGCCCGCTCGATTTCAGCATCGACCTCCCACACAACCGGTGCCACTAGACAAGACGCCGGTAGTATGGGGGTAGGCTCAATGGACCTCTCCTCTGTGTCATACCGCCGGGACAGGGCGTCTGCCTTACCGTTCTGGGACCCTGGGATGTACGTGATCTTAAAAACAAACCGGGTCAGGAACATGTTCCACCTAGCCTGACGAGGGTTTAATCTCCTAGCTGCCCGGATGTACTCCAGGTTACGGTGGTCAGTCAGAATGAGAAAGGGTGTTGAGCCCCCCTCAAGCCAATGCCTCCACACCTTTAGGGCCTGAACCACGGCTAACAGCTCCCTGTCCCCTACGTCATAATTACGCTCCGCCGGGCTGAGCTTCTTAGAATAGAACGCACAGGGGCGGAGTTTAGGTGGCGTGCCGGACCGTTGCGACAGAACTGCCCCAATACCGGCCTCGGACGTGTCTACCTCAACTTGGAATGGTAAAGCGGGGTCCGGATGCGCCAGCACCGGGGCCGAAGTGAACAGGTTCTTCAGTTTAACAAATGCCCTGTCCGCTTCAGCTGACCACTGCAAACGCACCGGGCCCCCCTTCAGCAGGGACGTAATGGGAGCTGCCACCTGTCCAAAGCCCCGTTCTGGTCAAGGGAAGTCAAGTCTGGGGTGAACCAGGGGCTATATCTGTTCTTAGTTCTGATTTTTTTGAATGGGGAATGCTTATTTAAGATGGAGAGGAAAGCACTTTTAAAGAACAACCAGGCATCCTCTACTGACGGAATGAGGTCAATATCTAGCACATCTAGCATTCCAGTGTTAATACTAATTGTAATTATTTTGCACTATAGCCTATTTATTGCCTTACCTCCATAACTTGCTACATTTGCACACACTGTATATATATTTTCTGTTGAATTTTTTGACTTTATGTTTTTTTACCCCATATGTAACTCTGTGTTGTTGTTTTTATCACACTGCTTTGCTTTATCTTGGCCAGGTCGCAGTTGTAAATGACAACTTGTTCTCAACTGGCTTACCTGGTTAAATGAAGGTGAAATAAAATAAATAAAAATATCCATCCAGGATACCCGGGCCAGGTCAATTAGAAAGGCCTGCGTGCTAAAGTGTTTTAGGGAGCGTTTGACAGTGATGAGGGGTGGTCGTTTGACCGCGGACCCATTACAGACGCAGGCAATGAGGCAGTGATCGCTGAGATCCTGGTTGAAGACAGCGGAGGTGTATTTAGAGGGTAAATTAGTCAGGATGATATCTATGAGGGTGCCCATGTTTATGGATTTAGGGTTGTACCTGGTAGGTTCCTTGATAATTTGTGTGAGATTGAGGGCATCTAGTTTAGATTGTAGGACGGCCGGGGTGTTAAGCATATCCCAGTTTAGGTCACCAAGCAGTACGGACTCTGAGGATAGATGGGGGGCAATCAATTCACATATGGTGTCCAGGGCATAACTGGGGGCAGAGGGGGGTCTGTAGCAAGCGGCAACAGTGAGAGACTTATTTCTGGAAAGGTGGATTTTTAGAGGAAGAAGCTCAAACTGTTTGGGCACAGACCTGGATAGTATGATAGAGCTCTGCAGGCTATCTCTACAGTAGATTGCAACTCCACCCCCTTTGGCAGTTCTATCTAGACGGAAAAGGTTGTAGTTGGGGATGGACATTTCTGAATTTTTGGTGGCCTTCCTAAGCCAGGATTCAGACACTGCTAGAACATCAGGGTTGGCGGAGTGTGCTAACGCAGTGAGTAACTCAAACTTAGGGAGGAGGCTTCTGATGTTAACATGCAAGAAACCAAGGCTTTTATGGTTACAGAAGTCAACAAATGATAGTGCCTGGGGGGTAGGAGTGATACTGGGGGCTACAGGGCCTGGGTTAACCTCTACATCACCAGAGGAACAGAGGAGGAATAGAATAAGGATACGGCTAAAGGCTTTAAGAACTGGTCTTCTAGTGCGTTGGGTACAGAGAATAAAAGGGACAGATTTCCGTGCGTTGTAGAATAGATTCAGGGCATTATGTACAGACAAGGATATGGAAGGATATGAGTACAGTGAAGGTAAACCTAAGCGTTGGGTAACGATGAAAAAGATAGCATCACTGGAGGCACCAATTGAGCCGGTCTCGGCGTGTGTGGGGGGGTGGGACAAAGGACCTATCTGAGGCAGGTTGAGCGGGACTGGGGGCCTCTACAGTGAAATAGTACAATAAGAACTAACCCAAACAGCAATAGGCAAGGCATATTGACATGGGAGAGAGGGATAAAGCAATCACAGGTTTTATTCGAGAGAGCTAAGACAACAGCTGGTAATGGCGTCGAAAATTTGGGCTGAGGCTAAACAGATAAACAGGATGGGGTACTGTATAAAGGAACAGTCCAGCAGGCATCAGCTGTATAGCTGAGTGATCATAAGGTCCAGTGATCAGCAATAGTTGAGTCCGGGAACAGTTCGGTGGCTGCTACGGCACAGGCGAGCAGGAGGCACGGCTGTTGATTGCGTGTGCTAGCAGGCCTGGGCTAGCAGATGGATCTTCGTGGTCGTCGCAACGGGAAGCCTGTTGAAACCACATCAGACGATTATGTCGGCAGACCAGTCGTGATGGATCGGCGGGGCTCCGTTTCAACACTAGGAGGTCCCGTCCGGTTGACAGAGATGTAGATAGCCGGGAGATGGGCCTGGCTCGAGGCTAGCTCAAGGCTAACTGGTGCTTGTTTCGGGACAGTGGTGATTAGCCAACAACTACAACAGCCATTCGGTTGCAGCTAGCTAGTTGCGATGATCCGGTGTTCAGGTCCAGTGATTCAGTGATTCTGGCAGAAAATCCGATATGCTCTGGGTCATTAGCGCGCTGTGCAGACTGTGCAGACTGGCCGATAATTGTCCAGGCTAGAGCTGGCTGGTAGGTAGTGCAGGCCTAGAGCTGGCTGGTAGGTAGTGCAGGCCTAGAGCTGGCTGGTAGGTAGTGCAGGCCACGGACAATGGTGAAGACCGCTAACGGTGGCTAATAGCAAGTAGCTAGTTAGCTGGCTAGCTGGCTAGCTGGCTAGTTTCAGCCGGAGGGTCTAGATAAAAAGGTATAAAGAAATAATAGAATCCGTTCCACATTGGGCGGGTTGCAGGAAAGTATATTTAGTTAAAGGATGGAAAGTGAGATTGAGAAATATATACGAAAAAGACAAAAAACTAAAAAAACTGGCTTACACGAGGACACTACAGAAAACACGACCGCACTGCTACGCCATCTTGGAACAATGAGCCATTTGCATTACTAGTTATAACTGTCACTGAACGTTGACTGATGACTCCGTGGAACCAAGGCGCAGCGTGATAAGCGTACATTATATTTAGTACACAACACACGAACAAAACAACAAAACGAACGATACGTGAAGTCCTGAGGTTACAACAACACAAACCTTTACGGAACAAGATCCCACAAACTAACTGGTGCCAACAGGCTGCCTAAGTATGGTCCCCAATCAGAGACAACGAGCTACAGCTGCCTCTGATTGGGAACCACCCTGGCCAACATAGTTCTAAACGATCTAGAACAAAAAAACATAGAAAACTAAACATAGAAAATCCACACCCTGGCTCAACATTTAAGAGTCCCCAGAGCCAGGGCGTGACAATAACCTAATGTTAGCTAGTTAACATTGAACCTGGTTAGTTAGCTACCTGCAGATTCATGCAGGGTAGTAACGTTATGAGTTGGGATTATGGTTCATTGTTTAGCTAGCTAGCTACATGTCTAAACAAAAGACTCCACTATGCAAGTAACCATTTTAATGGAATGTTAATGATGTCACTGCGACAACTGTCGATAGATGTAGCTGGTAAATTCGCTCTGGCTATCTACTCCGATTTCAGAGCACTCTCGTCTGAGTGTGCCAGAGCTCAGAATAACTGACAAATTTATGAACGCTCAACACCCGTTGAATATGGCCGGTGTCAGTAAACATTGGCAAAGAAGCGTCATTGTTGCCAGCAGCACAGTTGCAGTCACCAACGCTCTGGATAACATAAAAACAGCCAAACCAGCTCCGCTGAGGCGAGTAAAATGTGCTGTTCTCTCATTTGTGTCTGTAAGTAGAAGCAAACTAGCCAACGTTAGCCAGTTAGCTTGGGTGCTTGACTGCTGTTGATAGGTCAGAACGCTCGGATCAACTCCTACTCGGCCAGAGCATCCAGTGTGCGTTCTGAACGCTCCGAGAGCGAAACACTCTGAATTCACAAACGGACAATCTGACAACGCTCTGAGTTTACGAACGCCTAGAGCACACTCTGGCACTCCAGATTAAATTCACGAACACACCCGTAGTATAAACTAGCCTTTAGTCTTGAAATCTTTTGTTGTTTAGTACATGGCCTCGCAGTGCTAGCTGTGCCACTAGAGATCCTGGTTCGAATCCAGGCTCTGTCGTAGCCGGCCGCGAACGGGAGACCCATGGGCGCGCACAATTGGCCCAGCGTCGTCCAGGGTAGGGGAGGGAATGACCGGCAGGGATGTAGCTCAATTGGTAGAGCATGGCGTTTGCAACGCCAGGGTTGTGGGTTCGATTCCCACGGGGGCCAGTATGAACAAATAATAATGTATGCACTCACTAACTGTAAGTCGCTCTGGATAAGAGCGTCTGCTAAATGACTAAAAATGTAAAATGTAAAAAATGTAAAAATGTGAATCCTTAAAGAGATGGGTGGGTCTAAAGCATAAGAGGGTGTGAACGATACTGAATGGGTGTAGACAAAGAAGAGCTCTCCAGTAAGTGTACCAAAACATTCAAGGGCCATTTTCTCAAAAGTGAGGTTACAAGTTTATCAACTTTCAAAGCAGAATTACTTTCCCATTGTTCCTCAACTGTAGTGTATGATATACAATTTTCTAGCTCTGAGTCTCTACTTTTATCCAATGTAAAAAAAAACACAATTTCAAATTTTGCTACATAAGACTGAATCGAGCCCGTCGGTCATATTTTGTTATGTTACATCCTTATTCTGAAATTGATTAAATTAATTGTTTTCCTTATCAATCTACACACAATACCCCATAATAACAAAGTGAAAACCGTTTTTTAGAAATGTTTGCAAATGTATAAAAAATTTAAAACAGAAATACCTTATTTACTAAGTATTCAGACCGTTTGATATGAGACTCGAAATTGAGCTCAGGTACATCCTGTTTCCATTGATCAACTTTGAGATGGTTCTACAACTTGATTGGAGTCCACCCGTGGTCAATTCAATTGATTGGACATGATTTGGAAAGGCACACACCTGTCTATATAAGGTCCCACAGTTGACAGCGCATGTCAGAGCAAAACCAAGCCATGAGGTCGAAGGAATTGTCCGTGAGAGCTCCGAGACAGGATTGTGTCGAGGCACAGATCTGGGGAAGGGTACCAAAAACGTTTTGCAGCATTGAAGGTCCCCAAGAACACAGTGGCCTCCATTATTCTTAAATGGAAGAAGTTGCCGCCCGGCCAAACTGAGCAATTGGGGAGAACGGCATTGGTCAGGGAGGTGACCAAGAACCCGATGGTCACTCTGACAGAGCTCCAGAGTTCCACTCTGTGGAGATGGGAGAACCTTCCAGAAGGACAACCATCTCTGCAGCACTCCACCAATCAGGCCTTTATGGTAGAGTGGCCAGATGGAAGCCACTCCTCAGTAAAAGGCACATGACAGCCCACTTGGAGTTTGCCAAAAAGGCACCTAAAGGACTCTCAGACCATTCTTTGGTCCGATGAAACCAAGATTGAACTCTTTGGTCTGAATGCCAAGCATCACGTCTGAGAGGAAACCTGGCACCATCCCTACGGTGAAGCATGGTGGTGGCAGCATCATGCTGTGGGGATGTTTTTTCAGCGGCAGGAACTGGGAGACTAGTCAGGATCGAGGGAAATATGAAAGGAGAAAAGTACAGAGAGATCATTGATGAAAACCTGCTCCAGATCACTCAGGACCTCAGACTGGGGAGAAGGTTCACCATCCAACAGGACAACAACCCCAAGCACACAGCCAAGACAACGTAGAAGTGGCTTCGGGACAAGTCTCCTGAATGTCCTTGAGTGGCCCAGCCAGTCCGGACTTGAACCCAATCTAACATCTCTGGAGAGACCTGAAAATAGCTGTGCAGCAACGCTCCCCATCCAACCTGACAGAGCTTGAGAGAGATCTGCAGAGAAGAATGGGAGAAACTCCCCCAAATACAGGTGTGCCAAGCTTTTAGCGTCATACCCAAGAAGACTCCGAGGCTGTAATCACTGCCAAAGGTGCTTCAACAAAGTACTGAGTAAAGGATCTGAATACTTGTGTAAATGTCATATTTCAGTTTTGCATTTTTATACATTTGCAAACATTTCTACAAACCTGTTTTTGCTTAGTCGTTATGGGGTATTGTGTGTTGATTGATGAGGAAAATGTAATACATTTTTGAACAAGGCTGTAACGTAACAAAATGTGGAAAATGTCAAGGGGACAGAATACTTTCCGAATGCACTGTATGTACATTATTGTTGTACTTTAGCAAACGCCTCTGGTAAAACCTTTTTTATTCTATGTGCTATGCATTTCGCCAGGCCTTTCGCAAATCACAACATTGAAGTGTAAGAGGCCTCACGTTTTTCAATGGACTGAGTGACACACAGAGGAGCCAGAGACCCTGAGAGGAGCAGCCTCCGTGACAGACAGACAGATGATCCAGACAGACAGAGGATCCCAATCTGCTGGGACACAACACTACAGAAGGCAGAAATAACACCAGATAGATAAATAAGTTAAGAAAACCATTTTCTCAGTATTCTTTGTGATCTACAGCAGGGAGTAGTGATAGTAGTGATAGTTGTTTGAGGTTGATTAAGTGGACTACTCCAAATGCAGCGCCAAGGAACTATTCAGCTTAAATAATAGATGTCTGTATACGGCAACTCAGCTACTTAGGCTGTGAGTTGCAGAGGGGTCAAATCAAAATCAAATCAAATGTTATTGGTCACATACACATATTTGCGGGTGTAGCAAAATGCTTGTGTTCCTAGCTCCAACAGTGCAGTAGTATCTAACAATACACACATCTAAAAGTAAAATTACTATTATTATTATTATTATTATTAAAATAATGGAATTAAGAAATATATAATTAGGACGAACAATGTCGGAGTGGTATTGACTAAAATACAGTAGAATAGAATACAGTATATACATATGAGATGAGTAAAGCAGTATGTAAACATTATTAAAGTGACCAGTGTTCCATTATTAAAGTGGCCAGTGATTTCAATAGGCAGCAGCAGCCTCTAATGTGCTAGTGATGGCTATTTAACAGTCTGATGGCCTTGAGATAGAAGCTGTTTTTCATTCTCTCGGTCCCAGCTTTGATGCACCTGTACTGACATCGCCTTCTGGATGATAGCGGGGTGAACAGGCCGCTGCTCGGGTGGTTGATGTCCTTGATGATCTTTTTGGCCTTCCTGTGAAATTGGGTGCTGTAGGTATCCTGGCGGGCAAGCAGTTTGCCCGGTGATGCGTTAGGCAGACTGCACCACCCTCTGGAGAGCCTTGCGGTTGCGGGCGGTGCAGTTGCGTACCAGGCGGTGATACAGCTGACGGGATGCCACAGTGCTGAAGCTCTTCCAGTCAGCTAATGCTTCCAGTAAACATTATATAACCTTCCTAATTACATACTTGACCTGCTCATTGACTGTTTAAGAGTGGTTTGGATTTAATTACTTTATTTAAATCAATAAAGCTACAGTAAACAACTACAAATCAGGGTTGGAATGTAACACCAGCCACCAGCCAGATGGTGGTAGATTTGGCCATTGGAATGTCTATTCTTACCCGCCACATTGGCCGGTGGTCACACAGAGCAAATTAGTGTTTTTTTTTTTTTTTTTAATCAAAGCCCACACGTAAAAAAACATATATTTAAAAAAAATACGTATTTGAGTGTGAGTGTGTGTCAGCCCTTTAAGAGAGAATCTCAATGCTACAGTGCTGATAGCAGGGTGGGGTAACAGTGTTTTCTGGGATTTATCTTCATGATTTATTTATTTTCTGATACAACTGTGGCTGGTAAAATGAGTTAATTTCCCACCCTGACTACAATCCACTGTCCTTTTATCCAATAAAAAACCATTCTGTTTGGCACAGTCTGTGTGGAATAAGCACCAGATAATGAGGACTGGTTGTTCTGTCAAGGGCTGATGTAAGTGTAGTGTGGAAGTCAGGCGCAGGACACCGAAGCTTAGTCCAACAAAGTTTACTAGTTAACCACTAGGCAAAAATACAATAGACGGCCTCAAAAACACACAGAGGCGAGCGATTACGCAAACTGTGCGTAAACTCCAAAACAACAAACAGAGCAAACACGCAGCACTAACAGACATGCGAAAAACAACACACAACCTAACCAATACAAAACAGGCAACTTATAGAACACATAATCAGACACAAACGGACACAGGTGCAATAGACAGACAAAAGCAATCAAACATAGAAACATTCAACGGTAGCTAGTACTCCGGGGACGACGAACGCCGAAGCCTGCCCGAACAAGGAGGAGGAGCAGCCTCGGCAGGATCCGTGACAGTACCCCCCTTGACGCCGCGGCTCCAGCCGTGCGCCGACCCCGGCCTCGGGACGGCCAGGAGGACGCGACCCGGGCGCGTGGGATGCCCACGGTGGAACTCAGTCAGGAGGGATGGATCGAGGATGTCCCTCCTAGGCACCCAGCACCGTTCCTCCGGACCGTACCCCTCCCACTCCACGAGATACTGGAGACCACTCATCCGGCGCCTCGAGTCCAAGATGGTCCAGACCCTGTACGCCCGGGGCCCCCTCGATGTCCAGTGGGGGTGAGGGGTCTCTCTATCTCATCTTCTTGGAGTGGGCCAGCTACCACCGGCCTGAGAAGAGACACATGGAACGAGGGGTTAATATTCTTGTAATCAATAGGCAGTTGTAACCTGTAACACACCTCGTTCAATCTTCTCAGGACTTTAAAGGGCCCCTGAAACCGCCGACCCAGCTTCCGGCAGGGCAGGCGGAGGGGCAGGTTTCGAGTCGAGAGCCAGACTCGATCTCCCGGTGCGTTACCGGTCCCTCACTGCGGTGGTGATCGGCGCTCGCCTTCTGTCGACGGATGGCCCGCTGCAGATGGACATGTGCAGCGTCCCCGTCTCCTCCTGGCGCGAATCCACTCATCCACCGCAGGGGCCTCGATCTGGCTCTCGTGCCATGGTGCCAGGACACGGCTGATACCCTAAACACACTGGAAAGGTGTTAAATTGGTGGAGGAGTGGCGGAGAGAGTTCTGGGCCATCTCGGCCCAGGGGATATACCTAGACCACTCCTCCGGCCGGCCCTGGCAATAGGACCTCAGAAACCTACCCACATCCTGGTTGACTCGTTCTACCTGCCCATTGCTCTCTGGGTGGTACCCCGAGGTAAGGCTCACCGAGACCCCCAAGCGTTCCATGAACGCTCCCCAGACTCTGGAGGTGAACTGGGGACCTCGGTCAGACACAATATCCTCGGGGACCCCATAGTGCCGGAACACGTGGGTAAATAGGGCCTCAGCGGTCTGTAGGGCAGTAGGGAGACCCGGCATTGGGAGGAGACGACAGGCCTTGGAAAACCGATCCTAGCGACCAAAATGGTGGTATTCCCCTGGGAGGGAAGGTCGGTCACAAAATCCACCGAGAGGTGGGACCATGGTCGTTGTGGAACGGGCAGGGGATGTAACTTTCCCCTGGGCAAATGTCTAGGCGCCTTACACTGGGCGCACACCGAGCAGGAGGAGACATAAACCCTCACATCCCTAGCTAACGTTGGCCACCAGTATTTCACGCTAAGGCAGTGCACTGTCCGGCCAATACCTGGATGTCCAGAGGAGGGTGATGTATGAGCCCAATAAATAAGGCGGTCACGAACCTCGAGCGGAACGTACGGGTCCGCCCACAGGACACTCGGGGGAGTAGGGTCGATGCGCAGTGCCCGCTCGATCTCCGCATCGACCTCCCACACCACCGGAGCCACCAGACAAGACTCTGGCAGTATGGGGAGTAGGCTCAATGGACCTCTCTCTCTGTGTCATACCGCCGGGACAGGGCGTCTGCCTTACCGTTCTGGGACCCTGGGATGTATGTGATCTTAAAAACAAACCGGGTCAGGAACATGTTCCACCTAGCCTGTCGAGGGTTCAATCTCCTAGCTGCCCGGATGTACTCCAGGTTACGGTGGTCAGTCAGAATGAGGAAAGGGTGTTGAGCCCCCTCAAGCCAATGCCTCCACACCTTTAGGGCCTGGACTACAGCCAACAGCTCCCTGTCCCCCTCGTCATAATTACGCTCCGCCGAGCGTGAGCTTCTTAGAGTAGAACGCACAGGGGCGGAGCTTGGGTGGCGTGCCGGACCGTTGCGAGCAGGATTGCCCCAATACGGCCTCGGGACGCGCCTACCTCAACTTGAAATGGTAAAGCGGGGTCCGGATGCGCCAGCACCGGGCCGAAGTGAACAGGTTCTTCAGTCTAACAAATGCCCTGTCCGCTTCAGCTGACCACTGCAAAACGCACCCCCTTTAGCAGGGACGTAATGGGAGCTGCCACCTGTCCAAAGCCCTGGATAAACCTCCGGTAGTAATTAGCAAAACCAAAAACTGCTGCACCTCTTTTACAGTGGTTGGAGTTGCCAATTACGCGACGGCCGACACTACGGTCAACCTCTATCTTCACACCAGACGCGGACAATCGATAACCCAAAAAGGAGATGGACTCCTGGAAAAACAGGCATTTCTCTGCCTTAACATACAAGTCATGCTCCAACAGCCTCCCATCAATACTTGGCGCACCAGGGCTACATGCTCGGCTCGGGTAGAAGAGTACACTAGGATGTCGTCAATGTATACTACCACACCCTGCCCATGCATGTCCCGGAAAATCTCTCAACAAAGGATTGGAAGACTGAAGGAGCATTCATTAACCCGTATGGCATGGCGAGATACTCGTAATGACCCGAGGTGGTGCTAAATGCTGTTTTCCATTCATCCCCCTCCCTAATGCGCACCAGATTGTACGCGCTCCTGAGATCCAACTTTGTGAAGAACCGCTCCCAGCGTAATGACTCCGTCATAGTCGCAATCAGAGGAAGAGGGTAACTGTACTTAACCGTGATCTGATTGAGACTCACGGTAATCAATACACGGGCGCAAACCCCCGTCCTTCTTCTTCACAAAGAAGAAACTCGAGAAACCGGGGAAGTGGAGGACCGGATGTATCCCTGTACCAAGGACTTCGGCTATGTAAGTCTCCATAGCCGCTGTCTCTTCTTGAGACAGGGGATACACACGGCCGCGGAAGTGCCGCCTCCTGTTTGGAGATCTATCGCACAATCCCCCTGTCTATGAGGTGGTAGCCGTGTTGCCCTAGTTTTGCTGAACACAAGTGCTAAATCCTCATATTCAGGGGGGAATGCGATTCGCGGGCATTGGTTCGGACTCTCCACCGAGGTCGCCCCTAAGGAAACACCTAGACATTTCCCTACACACTGGGCAGACCACTCCCATAAGAGCCCTCTGTTGCCACGCAAGTAGGATCATGGGCGCTTAACCAGGGAAGCCCCAGCACCACGGGATACGCAGGAGAGTCGATCAGATAAAACTGAATGATCTCCTCATGACCCCCCTGCGTCGTCATCTTAAGTGGTGCTGTGAATTCTCTGATCAACCCTGACCCCAGTGGCCGGCTAGGGCATGAACAGGAAAAGGGGCTTCTACCGGCCGAAGGGGAATTCCTAGCCTATAACAAAATTCACGATCAACAAAATTCCCAGCTGCGCCTGAATCTACTAGCGCCTTATGCTGGGAATGAGGTGCCACCTGTGGAAATCTCACAGGTATACTCATGTGACCAACAGAGAGCTCTGGGTAAGTGGGCGCCTACTCACCTGAAATGACTCCCGGTGCGTGACCTGTTGTCCCCTCTCCCAGGAGACCCTCCCCCAGCACCTAGCCGCAGTGTGTCCCTCCACGGCCACAGTTGGTGCAGGGCGGCCCCCTCGGGTTCTCTCTCCTCCTCTCTCTGCGCCAGCACCCCGAGCTCCATGGGAATCGGCTCGGAGGTGCTGGAGGGTGGAATGGACGACCCCCACTCGGGGACGTCCGCGGGTAGCCAGCAGGGTGTCGAGACGGATGGAAATGTCCACCAACTGGTCGAAGGATAGGTTGGTGTCCCTGCAGGCCAGCTCACGGCAACGTCCTCTCGTAGGCTACACCGGTAATGGTCGATGAGGGCCCTCTCATTCCACCCCGCATCCGCCGCTAGAGTCCGGAACTCCAGGCGAACTCCTGTGCACTCCTCTTCCCCTGTCGGAGGTGGAACAGACGCTCCCGCGCCGCCTTCCCTCAGGTGGATGATCGAACACAGCCCTGAAGCGGCGGGAGAACTCTGCGTAGGTGATGGTAGCGGCGTCTATTCCCCCTCCATTCGGCGTTGGCCCACTCCAACGCCTTGCCGGATAGACAGGAGATGAGGCGGAGACGCTCGTATCCCGAGGGCACCGGGTGTATGGTGGCCAGGTATAGTTCCACCTGCAGGAGGAACCCCTGACACCCGGCTGCAGAACCATCATATGCCCTCGGGAGCCGAGACCGAATGCCACTGGGTTCCGGTTCTGGGAGAGGAGGACTGGCCGATGGTGATGGTAAGGTGTGCGAAGGCGTGGGCACCTCTCCCGTAACCAACCAGCGTAGAGTGTTGGACACCTCGTTCATGGCGGCCCCAAGCTGCCGGATCATGGTGTCTTGGTCGCTGATCCGATCCTCCAGCGACTTGGGTGCCGCCTGCTCCTGCTGATTCCATAATGGTGTGTTGTTCTGTCAAGGGCTGATGTAAGTGTGGTGTGGAAGTCAGCGCAGGACACCAAGCTTAGTCCAACAAAGTTTACTAGTTAACCACTAGGCAAAAATACAATAAACGGCCTCAAAAACACACAGAGGCGAGCGATTACGCAAACTGTGCGTAAACTCCAAAACAACAAACAGAGCAAACACGCAGCACTAACAGACATGCGAAAAACAACACACAACCTAACCAATACAAAACAGGCAACTTATAGAAACACATAATCAGACACAAAACGGACACAGGTGCAATAGACAGACAAAAGCAATCAAACATAGAAACATTCAACGGTGGCAGCTAGTACTCCGGGACGACGAACGCGGAAGCCTGCCCGAACAAGGAGGAGGAGCAGCCTCGGCAGAATCCGTGACAGATATCCTGTATATTTAGTAAACCCCCGGGGAGGAACATTCATCAGAATAATGCTGACAAATAAACAGAGAAGATCAGAGAGCTCCAAACTGAGCTTCTGTTCATTGTGGATATATTATAGACTATGTTGTGTATTGTGTTCATAGTAGATATATTATAGACTATGTTGTGTATTGTGTTCATAGTAGATATATTATAGACTATGTTGTGTATTGTGTTCATAGTAGATATATTATAGACTATGTTGTGTATTGTGTTCATAGTAGATATATTATAGACTATGTTGTGTATTGTGTTCATAGTAGATATATTATAGACAATGTTGTGTATTGTGTTCATAGTGGATATATTATAGACTATGTTGTGTATTGTGTTCATAGTAGATATATTATAGACAATGTTGTGTATTGTGTTCATAGTGGATATATTATAGACTATGTTGTGTATTGTGTTCATAGTGGATATATTATAGACTATGTTGTGTATTGTGTTCATAGTGGATATATTATAGACTATGTTGTGTATTGTGTTCATAGTAGATATATTATAGACAATGTTGTGTATTGTGTTCATAGTGGATATATTATAGACTATGTTGTGTATTGTGTTCATAGTGGATATATTATAGACTATGTTGTGTATTGTGTTCATAGTAGATATATTATAGACTATGTTGTGTATTGTGTTCATAGTAGATATATTATAGACTATGTTGTGTATTGTGTTCATAGTAGATATATTATAAACAATGTTGTGTATTGTGTTCATAGTGGATATATTATAGACTATGTTGTGTATTGTGTTCATAGTAGATATATTATAGACAATGTTGTGTATTGTGTTCATAGTGGATATATTATAGACTATGTTGTGTATTGTGTTCATAGTGGATATATTATAGACTATGTTGTGTATTGTGTTCATAGTGGATATATTATAGACTATGTTGTGTATTGTGTTCATAGTAGATATATTATAGACAATGTTGTATTGTGTTCATAGTGGATATATTATAGACTATGTTGTGTATTGTGTTCATAGTGGATATATTATAGACTATGTTGTGTATTGTGTTCATAGTGGATATATTATAGACTATGTTGTGTATTGTGTTCATAGTGGATATATTATAGACTATGTTGTGTATTGTGTTCATAGTGGATATATTATAGACTATGTTGTGTATTGTGTTCATAGTGGATATATTATAGACTATGTTGTGTATTGTGTTCATAGTGGATATATTATAGACTATGTTGTGTATTGTGTTCATAGTGGATATATTATAGACTATGTTGTGTATTGTGTTCATAGTGGATATATTATAGACTATGTTGTGTATTGTGTTCATAGTAGATATATTATAGACTATGTGTCACGTTCGTTTAATGACGGGTCAGACCAAGGCGCAGCGTGATATGCGTACATGTTTATTGAACTTAATAAACACACGACAAAACAACAAAGGTAACGAACCGTGAAGTCCAAGGTAGACACACAACTAACCTTACACGGAACAAGATCCCACAACTAGACAGTGCCAATAGGCTGCCTAAGTATGGTCCCCAATCAGAGACAACGAGCTACAGCTGCCTCTGATTGGAAACCACACCGGCCAACATAGATCTATACATGCTAGATAATACAACATAGACAAAACACAACAAGGAATATACACACCCTGACTCAACATATAAGCGTCCCCTGAGTCAGGGCGTGACAGTCTGTTGTGTATTGTGTTCATACTGGATATATTATAGACTATGTTGTGTATTGTGTTCATACTGGATATATTATAGACTATGTTGTGTATTGTGTTCATAGTAGATATATTATAGACTATGTTGTGTATTGTGTTCATAGTAGATATATTATAGACTATGTTGTGTATTGTGTTCATAGTAGATAGCTAGACTATTTTGTGTATTGTTGCTATTTGGAGGCAGAATGTTTCAGTCGTTCTAGTCTGGTCCTGAAGCTCTCCTCTTGGACTCTCAGCTTCTCTGTGAATTCAGCCTGTAACAACACAAGAGGAAAGCCATTGATAATAGTTTGGATAACTGCTCATTATTTACCACATGGTGAATAGGAGTGCTTCAACATTTACAAAATGGTGCCCTATTCATCCAAAAGATGATTGCATGTATTTCCCCGGCTGCATGCTGGACTGTGTCCTGGAGAATGGAACAGTTCCAATCTACTTATGGAATTCACCCACAGCTTGTCCTACATTTGACCATTTCAACATGTCTACCATATAGGGTATGATGAGACCCACATGCCTGTTGAAACTCCTGGGAACATATCCCCTTCAGAGGAAAAAATGAATGTTATTAAATATCGTTTAACAAGAGGGCAGCAATTTGGCCTGGCAGAGACGATCCACATGAAGGTTAAAGCCGTCACTACAATCTGGAGCCTGAGTTAGAGAACCTGCTGGAAGTGTGCAGCGTTCACTGGATCTCTCTCTCATTGTTCTGACTGGAACTGGCGTTCACTGGATCTCTCTCTCATTGTTCTGACTGGAACTGGCGTTCACTGGATCTCTCTCTCATTGTTCTGACTGGAACTGGCGTTCACTGGATCTCTCTCTCATTGTTCTGACTGGAACTGGCGTTCACTGGATCTCTCTCTCATTGTTCTGACTGGAACTGGCGTTCACTGGATCTCTCTCTCATTGTTCTGACTGGAACTGGCGTTCACTGGATCTCGCTCTCATTGTTCTGACTGGAACTGGCGTTCACTGGATCTCTCTCTCATTGTTCTGACTGGAACTGGCGTTCACTGGATCTCTCTCTCATTGTTCTGACTGGAACTGACGGATTCCATTACATCATCTGCTCAATGGCATCTTTTGATATAAGTACAAATGCAGCAGAGTGAAATATGTAATTGATCTTGAGCAGACAGAAAATAAGAGAGAATGGTTAGAAATAGCTGTAGTTGTGTGGTGGTGGATCATTCAGAATCAGGATGCTACACACTGTTGGTGATGAGGTATCACATTACAGCAGAGCCACTCAATAACATGGACACCAGTCAGTCAGTCAGCCTGTCAGTCAGTCAGAATGTCAGTCAGCATGTCAGTCTGTCAGTCAGTCAGTCAGCCTGTAAGTCAGTCAGCCAGCATGTCAGTCAGCCTGTCAGTCAGTCAGTCAGTCAGTCAGCCTGTCAGTCAGTCAGTCAGTCAGTCAGCCTGTCAGTCAGCCTGTCAGTCAGCCTGTCAGTCAGCCTGTCAGTCAGCCTGTCAGTCAGCCTGTCAGTGAACCTGTCAGTCAGTCAGTCAGTCAGCCTGTCAGTCAGTCAGTCAGCCTGTCAGTCAGTCAGTCACTCAGCATGTCAGTCAGCCTGTGCCAGTCACTCAGTCAGTCGAGTCAGTCAGCCTGTCAGTCTGTCAGTCCAGTCAGTCAGTCAGTCAGCCAGTCAGTCAGTCAGTCAGTCAGTCAGTCAGTCAGTCAGTCAGTCAGTCAGTCTGTCAGTCTGTCAGTCTGTCGGTCTGTCAGTCTGTCAGTCTCGTCAGTCTGTCAGTCTGCCAGTCTGTCAGTCAGTCAGTCAGTCAGTCAGTCAGTCAGTCAGTCAGTCAGTCAGCCTGTCAGTCTGTCAGTCAGTCAGTCAGCCAGTCAGTCACTCAGTCAGTCAGTCAGTCAGCCTGTCAGTCTGTCAGTCAGTCAGTCAGCCTGTCAGTCACTCAGTCAGTCAGTCAGTCAGCCTGTCAGTCTGTCAGTCAGTCAGTCAGCCAGTCAGTCAGTCAGTCAGTCAGTCAGTCAGTCAGTCAGTCTGTCAGTCTGTCAGTCAGTCAGTCTGTCAGTCTGTCAGTCAGTCAGTCAGTCAGTCAGTCAGTCAGTCAGTCAGTCAGTCAGTCAGCATGTCAGTCAGTCAGTCAGCCTGTCAGTCAGTCAGTCAGTCAGCCTGTCAGTCAGTCAGTCAGCCTGTCAGTCAGTCAGTCAGCCTGTCAGTCAGTCAGTCAATCAGCATGTCAGTCAGCCTGTCAGTCACTCAGTCAGTCAGTCAGTCAGTCAGTCAGTCAGTCAGCCAGTCAGTCGGTCAGTCAGTCAGTCAGTCAGTCAGTCAGTCAGTCAGTGCAGCTGTTCAGCTCTTTATCACACAGGCCTCTCTAGTGTTATTACGTCTGGCATCCTATTCCCTATTTAGGGCACTACTTTCAACCAAGGCCCACAGGACTCTGGTCAAACGTAGTGCACTACATAGGGAATAGGAGCCATTAGGGACACACCCTACATGTCTCTGTTGTCCTATTAAGACCTATCATAATGAAAACCACCAGTACGGTTCTATAACATGATAGCTAGTAGTATAATACAAACCAGTGTTTCCTGTTTCACATCAAACATATTCAACTGGTGTGGAAGACATGAAAACCTCCAACAACAATCCACACGTTGTTGTTCTGCTGAAGTCAGCATGGTTATATTTGGACTGGTTATTGGAGTTCAGCTGAGAATTGACCTCCAAATGGACAGGGGTGTTTTGTTTGCAACAATGATCAAATTCAACTGTATGAAACAGCAGTAGAAAATACATGAAGATTGTTTATTTCAATAAAAACTATACAACAGCTTTAAAGGATTCAGATTCATCATGAAATCCTACCTGTAGATTTCCCAGCATCTCTGTGGTCAGGTCTCCCAGCACGTCTTTGACATCCTGAATGTTATATCCTTCAAACCCTGTAGCCTTCTTCTCCTTCTCCTGCAGATCTGTTTTAACTGCTACCTCTCCATCCTCCTCCTGGCTGGTCCTCTGTCCCTGGGTCAGTAGGACACCATCCTCCTCCTGGCTGGTCCTCTGTCCCTGGGTCAGTAGGACACCATCCTCCTCCTGGCTGGTCCTCTGTCCCTGGGTCAGTAGGACACCATCCTCCTCCTGGCTGGTCCTCTGTCCCTGGGTCAGTAGAACACCATCCTCCTCCTGGCTGCTCCTCTGTCCCTGGGTCAGTAGAACACCACCTATCAGACAGGCTGGTCCTCTGTCCCTGGGTCAGTAGAACACCACCTATCAGACAGGCTGGTCCTCTGTCCCTGGGTCAGTAGAACACCATCTATCAGACAGGCTGGTCCTCTGTCCCTGGGTCAGTAGAACACCATCTATCAGACAGGCTGGTCCTCTGTCCCTGGGTCAGTAGGACACCATCCTCCTCCTGGCTGGTCCTCTGTCCCTGGGTCAGTAGGACACCACCTATCAGACAGGCTGGTCCTCTGTCCCTGGGTCAGTAGGACACCATCCTCCTCCTGGCTGGTCCTCTGTCCCTGGGTCAGTAGAACACCACCTATCAGACAGGCTGGTCCTCTGTCCCTGGGTCAGTAGAACACCACCTATCAGACAGGCTGGTCCTCTGTCCCTGGGTCAGTAGAACACCATCTATCAGACAGGCTGGTCCTCTGTCCCTGGGTCAGTAGGACACCATCCTCCTCCTGGCTGGTCCTCTGTCCCTGGGTCAGTAGAACACCACCTATCAGACAGGCTGGTCCTCTGTCCCTGGGTCAGTAGGACACCATCCTCCTCCTGGCTGGTCCTCTGTCCCTGGGTCAGTAGAACACCACCTATCAGACAGGCTGGTCCTCTGTCCCTGGGTCAGTAGAACACCATCTATCAGACAGGCTGGTCCTCTGTCCCTGGGTCAGTAGAACACCATCTATCAGACAGGCTGGTCCTCTGTCCCTGGGTCAGTAGAACACCACCTATCAGACAGGCTGGTCCTCTGTCCCTGGGTCAGTAGAACACCATCTATCAGACAGGCTGGTCCTCTGTCCCTGGGTCAGTAGAACACCACCTATCAGACAGGCTGGTCCTCTGTCCCTGGGTCAGTAGAACACCATCTATCAGACAGGCTGGTCCTCTGTCCCTGGGTCAGTAGGACACCATCCTCCTCCTGGATGCTCCTCTGTCCCTGGGTCAGTAGAACACCACCTATCAGACAGGCTGGTCCTCTGTCCCTGGGTCAGTAGAACACCATCTATCAGACAGGCTGGTCCTCTGTCCCTGGGTCAGTAGAACACCACCTATCAGACAGGCTGGTCCTCTGTCCCTGGGTCAGTAGAACACCATCTATCAGACAGGCTGGTCCTCTGTCCCTGGGTCAGTAGAACACCACCTATCAGACAGGCTGGTCCTCTGTCCCTGGGTCAGTAGAACACCATCTATCAGACAGGCTGGTCCTCTGTCCCTGGGTCAGTAGGACACCATCCTCCTCCTGGATGCTCCTCTGTCCCTGGGTCAGTAGAACACCACCTATCAGACAGGCTGGTCCTCTGTCCCTGGGTCAGTAGGACACCATCTATCAGACAGGCTGGTCCTCTGTCCCTGGGTCAGTAGAACACCATCTATCAGACAGGCTGGTCCTCTGTCCCTGGGTCAGTAGGACACCATCCTCCTCCTGGCTGGTCCTCTGTCCCTGGGTCAGTATCAGACAGGTAGAATATTACAGTAATGGAGGTAGTCATCAGTAGCCCTACAGTACAGTACCTCTTCATGCTGTTCAACAGGAGAAGGAGCCATGTAATGGAGGAAGACTTCAGTAGTCATGCCTTCTTCCAGCGGAGCTACAAAGTCTGCTGAGCTGATCACCTCAATGGTCCTCTGGAATACAGTTAGTCAGGAAACATAGAGGTTGTATTCTCACCCATGACTTTACAGTAGAATATGTCAGATGTTTGCCTTCCCTTCCACATTTGTGAATATATTAAGAGAAGGATCATATCAAATGGTAGCAGACGTTGTAAAGATATCAATGGGAAATCAAACAGAGTCATCCATAGTAGTTCCAACCTGTCAGGGATGAGTCACCATACTACAGCTCTCTGTCTGGAAATAATGAGCCTGCACAGTTTATTATGTCACTTCCTGGAACGTTGCAGCTCCTATAAAAGGTCTCTGGTTGAACAAATCAATGTCATGAGATCTAATGTTATTATAGGCAACATGAATGCTGTGATAATGTGAGAGGAACAGAGTGCATTGTGGGGATTGCCATTTGTTTCAGCACACTACATGCAGTATAGGGCTGGTTCATTCACAGGAAAGGGATTTCACTACATGCAGTATAGGGCTGGTTCATTCACAGGAAAGGGATTTCACTAGTTTGACTTGTCCTGATGGTGAGTTAGTCAGAGATGACAGATAAATGGTCTCCTGATGGTGAGTTAGTTAGTCAGCGATGACAGATCAATGGTCTCCTGATGGTGAATTAGTCAGAGATGACAGATAAATGGTCTGCTGATGGTGAATTAGTCAGAGATGACAGATAAATGGTCTCCTGATGGTGAATTAGTCAGAGATGACAGATAAATGGTCTCCTGATGGTGAGTTAGTTAGAGATGACAGATAAATGGTCTCCTGATGGTGAGTTAGTTAGAGATGACAGATAAATGGTCTCCTGATGGTGAGTTAGTTAGTCAGCGATGACATATAAATGGTCTCCTGATGGTGAGTTAGTCAGAGATGACAGATAAATGGTCTCCTGATGGTGAGTTAGTTAGTCAGCGATGACATATAAATGGTCTCCTGATGGTGAGTTAGTCAGAGATGACAGATAAATGGTCTCCTGATGGTGAGTTAGTTAGTCAGCGATGACAAATAAATGGTCTCCTGATGGTGAGTTAGTCAGAGATGACAGATAAAATGGTCTCCCTGATGGTGAGTTAGTTAGTCAGCGATGACATATAAATGGTCTCCCTGATGGTGAGTTAGTCAGAGATGACAGATAAATGGTCTCCTGATGGTGAGTTAGTTAGTCAGCGATGACATATAAATGGTCTCCTGGTGGTGAGTTAGTTAGTCAGAGATGACAGATAAATGGTCTCCTGGTGGTGAGTTAGTTAGTCAGAGATGACAGATAAATGGATCCTTAGGGACAATGACAGGAAAGGACTCTCTCTTTATGGTCACTGCCCTTCCAAGTTACTCACTAGCTTCCTTAAGGAAACCTCAACATACATACGGGACGCGCTGACACACGCGTACACAGCCTCACCTTCTCCCCAAGGAGTAGCTCCTCTCTGGGTTGGTGGAAGAGAAACTCATAGAGGTGGTAGTTCTGAAAGAGACTGCAGTAAACAGGTGAACCAACAGATCAGAACTTCAACATCCACTATGAGGTTCACTGCTCTGAATGGATTATCACCAGGTTAAGGAAGGACACTGTTAACGTGATATTAATAATGTAGACCCTACTAAAAAAGGCAGATAGAGAAGAGACTTGCTACCTGCACTTGAGGTAGTCAGTGATGGACATGGCCTGCTCTGCATCAAACAGTGGATCAACCTCTGGAGAAGGAGACTGAGTGCGTTCCTGATATCAACTTGGCAAACTCATTCAGGTTATCACCAAATGGCATCTGCTTCTCTGGGACATTGTGGACAGATATAAAATACAGATATTAGCCACAGCCAGTCCACATTGATGTTAGCCATAAGAATCTGACTAGACGTTCATTCCTTCTCTCTCTAGCCGGAATAGTGCTATGCCAAGATCAGGACAGCGAGGAGCAAGAGATCTGGCTCGGAAAACGGACCTTAATCCAGGGGTGGGTGATGGCGCTGTATTCCTAATTATCATTTTATCCCAACTGACAAATCGAGAAGATTGAAATACTGCTAGTTTTGAATGAAAATGCCTTTTCGTCAGCATGCTAGGCTAGCTAATGCTAAAGGTCTTAATAATTATGTGAACACAGCCCCTAATGAAGGTCCTAATGATTATGTGAACACACAGCCCCTAATGAAGATCTTAATGATTATGTGAACACAGCCCCTAATGAAGGTCTTAATGATTATGTGAACATACAGCCCCTAATGAAGGTCTTAATGATTATGTGAACACAGCCCCTAATGAAGGTCTTAATGATTATGTGAACATACAGCCCCTAATGAAGGTCTTAATGATTATGTGAACACACAGCCCCTAAAAAAGGGCAAAATGAGCAGAATTTTATTAACTTAGTTATAAAATTGCTCATTCTTCTCTCTGTGACTCTGCCCCATGGCAAAATGTGTAGATTTGCAGCAAACTTGCTTTAAAACTGCAATATTTTCTTGACGCTGCATGGCAAAATGTGTAGAATTTCAGCAAAATTGCTTTAAAACCGCAACATTTTCTCTACACCCCATAGCAAATTGTGTAGCATTGGAGGAAATTAATTATAAAACGTCTATATTTTTCTCTCCGCTGTCAAGAGGGGGGCCGCTAAAGAATGTTCTCGCAAGATGGGGTGGGACCCCAACAGCATTTTACTTAGGGCATAATTAAGCGCTGCTCTGCCTTCTTAACAACACTATGAACAAGGCAGGTCCTACAGGCCCTAGTTTTGTCGCACCTGGACTACTGTTCAGTAGTGTGGTCAGGTGCCACAAGGAGGGACTTGGGAAAATTGCAGTTGGCGCAGAACAGGGCAGCACGGCTGGCCCTTGGATGTACACAGAGAGCTAACATTAATAATAATAATATAATATGCCATTTAGCAGACGCTTCTATCCAAAGCGACTTACAGTCATGCGTGCATACATTTTTATTTTTATTATTATTTAGTGTATGGGTGGTCCCGGGGATCGAACCCACTACCTTAGCGTTACAAGCGCCGTGCTCTACCAGCTGAGCTACAGAGGACCATGCATGTCAATCTCTCCTGGCTCAAAGTGGAAGAGAGATTGACTTCATCACTGCTTGTTTTTTTAAGAGGTGTTGACAAGCTGAATGTACCGAGCTGTCTGTTTGGAATGCTGGCACACAGCTCAGACACCCATGCATACCCCACAAGACATGCCACCAGAGGTCTCTTCACAGTCCCCAAAGTCCAGAACAGACTATGGGAGGTGCACAGTACTACATAGAGCCATGACTACATGGAACTCTATTCCACATCATGTAACTCAGTCAAGCAGTAAAATCAGATAAAAAAAACAGATAAAACTACATTTTATGGAACAGCGCGGACTGTGAAGAGACACACACACACAGCATTCGCAAACACATGCAAACACCCGCACTCTACACACATACATTTTTATATTGTTATTTTCCTGTATTATTGATTTTGTATTGTAAATATGTTTTGGTAGAGTAGTGTGTAATAATGTGTTGTGTTATGTTTTGTTTTATTGTATGTAAATTGTGATTGGACCCCAGGAAGAGTAGCTGCTGCCTCGGCAGCCGCTAATGGGGATCAATAATAAATACAAATACAACCAAGATGGTCACAAATTAGAGCAGTGGCTGGGGGTAGGCCGGAGAGGTTTGGGAAACACTGTCTGTGTATACCGTAGCCCAAGTAAGGCCGGAGAGGTTTGGGAAACACTGTCTGTGTATACCGTAGCCCAAGTAAGGCGGGAGAGGTTTGGGAAACACTGTCTGTGTATACCGTAGCCCAAGTAAGGCCGGAGAGGTTTGGGAAACACTGTCTGTGTATACCGTAGCCTAAGTACAATAACTGCAGGCTACTTACGAGTTATTAACTGTAGGTCTGTGGGGTGGCTGTTCTGTCTGTCTCCTGTAAATCCTATGACTTACCCCTGATATTGTCTAGTACCAGTTGCTGTAGAGCCATGATGAATGAGATCTGTTGACAGGTGTAGTTCATCTGCCTGGCCCACCAGAATCCACAGACAAAGTAATCCAACAGGGACGCCTCCTTTAGACATGTCTGGCAGTTCTTCAAACCAAGTATCTCTTCAAACTGTCTGTTGTAAAAACAAAAATCAACAAGGTACGCATACATGAAACCCTTCCAAATAAACTGGCTATTAGGCCTATATATTCTTGTTACTTACAATTGCACTTGTTCCACTGTCAAATCTAACAGCGTGTTGATTTGTTCATGGGAAATACATTTCCATTGAGGGTTGGCTTTTTCAGCGTAATTTTCCTGGATTCATTGGATTCAGAATACAAGTGAGTTTTTGGTTAGCTAGCCAAAACTAGGTTAGCTCTAGCTATGATAACAGTTTGTCAAATAATCAAAATAACCAGACAAATGATGTAGTAAATATTTCAAATAATATAAACTATTGATAGGGGTTTTAAACATATCCTCTTACTTTGGACGCAACGTCATTTCTGTCGTTTGCATTTTTATCCGCCGATTTGTTAATTTGTTTGGCTTTTGCAGACATGTTGTAGCCACCTGCGTTACCACGGCGACATGTACACAGCGGGCGAGCCGTGAGCTTCCTGCTTCTCGAGATGGTTACCACGGCGACATGTACACAGCGGGCGGGCAGTGAGCTTCCTGCTTGTCGAGATGGTTACCACGGCGACATGTACACAGCGGGCGGGCCGTGAGCTTCCTACTTGTCTGTCCGTCAAGATGGTTACCACGGCGACATGTACATACATATAAAAGCATATACATTGATAAAAGCTTATCCATAGATCTGTGTGGTCAACTTGGGCCCCGTGTAGCTCAGTTGGTAGAGCATGGCGTTTGCAACGCCAGGGTTGTGGGTTCGATTCCCACGGGGGGGCCAGTATGAAAACAATAATAAAATAAAAAAATTGTATGCACTCACTAACTGTAAGTAGCTCTGGATAAGAGCGTCTGCTAAAATGTAAATGTAACCACTGTTGACTTGGGCCGGAGCGCCATACCGGCACTTCTAATTTTGGGGGGAATTTGCATTCCGTCTCTATAAAACAAAGTCAAAGAAAGTACAGTATGAAGATCGGCAGAAGCTGCTTCTCCAATAGAAAACCTCGATCACGCCGCTTTGAAGGCGACGTCATGGCGACGTTGGCTGTTTAAACTCACCGGGTAGAAACACGTCATCAGGTCTAACGGTAGTGTCGCGCCGAACTGCGCATGTGCAGGCCGTCAATATCAAAGGCATTCGTTAGATATAAAGTTGTTTTTTGCGAAAACGTGTAATTTTTCTCACTTTCACGAGGTTGGAGTAATAACATGTTCAACTACTTAAGACACTAGCTTAAATCTAGGTTGTGCTTTTAGATTTCGAGAAAATTGACATAGGAATGAATGCGGGATCTGCATTGAATTGCAATGAAGAGTGGTCATTCATTTCCTGATTCAAATGTATTGGCTGCTAGTCTGTGGATTTGTGCGTGACAGTAGACTGTTCGAGATTGCGCAGATTGAAAATGCGCCAGTTTGAATGCGCATGATGCACTGTTCCAAATTGTCAAATTTAGGGTTTTAAGGTCATGAAAAGTCATGGAAATTAGTTTCATAATTTTTGTTAATGTAATTCATGAAGGCACACTTAAATATGATCAATCACTTAGAAATCGACATAACAGGAATGATCGGAATGACCCTACAGTGCATGTCTGTGTATGCTGTGTGTGCGACAGTGCGAGTGGGCCATTGCCTGAGGAGAGAGAGCGGGACATTTCAGCAGCAGGTATAACATAATGACAGACAGACTAACTAGATGGATATAGAGCGGGACATTATAGCAGCAGGTATAACATAATGACAGACAGACAACTAACTAGATGGATATAGAGCGGAGACATTTCAGCAGCAGGTATAACATAATGACAGACAGACTAACTAGATGGATATAGAGCGGGACATTATAGCAGCAGGTATAACATAATGACAGACAGACTAACTAGATGGATATAGAGCGGGACATTATAGCAGCAGGTATAACATAATGACAGACAGACTAACTAGATGGATATAGAGCGGGACATTATAGCAGCAGGTATAACATAATGACAGACAGACTAACTAGATGGATATAGAGCGGGACATTATAGCAGCAGGTATAACATAATGACAGACAGACTAACTAGATGGATATAGAGCGGGACATTTCAGCAGCAGGTATAACATAATGACAGACAGACTAACTAGATGGATATAGAGCGGGACATTTCAGCAGCAGGTATAACATAATGACAGACAGACTAACTAGATGGATATAGAGCGGGACATTATAGCAGCAGGTATAACATAATGACAGACAGACTAACTAGATGGATATAGAGCGGGACATTTCAGCAGCAGGTATAACATAATGACAGACAGACTAACTAGATGGATATAGAGCGGGACATTATAGCAGCAGGTATAACATAATGACAGACAGACTAACTAGATGGATATTCAAAACATAACTTGTAGCAGTTCTCACTAGTTAACTGTAGCGAACGAAGCATTCATGTCTTATTTTTTTTGCCTTTCCACCAGCACTGTAGAACCTAAATAAATCTGCACTGTTGGAAAGCTGGGATTCCCCTCTATTACACAGCAGCCATGTAATAAGGACAGCCTAAATGACTAATCACTTCCTGTGATTAGATCTCAACTGAAACAAGAAGATGTGAGCCTTATTCTAATCTACACACAATACTCCATAATGACAAAGCAAAAACAGGTTTTTTGAAATGTTTGCATATTTATAAAAAAAAAAAAAAAATGATGCTGCGACTGTTTGAACGTTAAATGACGAGACAGAGGCATTGATGCGAGTAACCAGTCTTGTTCTGTATATTGCAAGATATCCGGGTGTCTCAAGTACATCGGTAAAACACTGGAGTTGCAGTAATTAACATTTACCAACAGATGGCATCATTGTGCCATCTTCCACCCATAACAACCCACTTGGGCCATCTCTGGGTTGGCATTAAGCCCATTATCTCAACACTGGTGGTAACCAGATGATCCCAATAATTGAGGTTGTAAATGATGCCCCCCTTCTGGTATGTTCTATTGAGAACTGTCGGGGACTTGATGGTTGTTGCTTCCCTGTTTACTATTCAAAGATATTTGACTTATTAAGTCAAAGACGAAATTAACTGCACTGGTCTCAAATATTATTAACATAACTTGTCTACACAGAACCATGGCGGACCCACTGTAAAATGAGAGGCTTTTAATCGTATTTAAACGTGTCCCAGTCCAACATGCCTAGCTCTGCCCACTGGGGCGTGGTTTACGGAGCGCTCCTATCGTCGTATTCCACCGGGTCGAGTTATCTCATCACACCCCCACTGTGTGACTGTTGTCACGGCCTTAGTGTATATCACGGTGGCGTATGAACGAATGGGCTATAGAGCAAACAACGCTATTATCACAACACAGGTTGTAATATGGCTTTTTTACTGGCTTGGCTTCCTCTGTGATTTTACCCCCGCACCGCTACTGTCCTCCAGGATAGATGCTGCATGGGTTTGCAGGCTTTTGTTCAAGCCCTAGTCTAACCACATTGTTGTCTAAACATCAGCTGCTCAACGGGACCTCGATAAGCAGACTTGGGTGTTTCAGGATGGAATCAAAAAGCCAAGCCTGCACACCCAGGAGCTCTCCAGATGGAGGGTTGACCACATGTTGACTAACAGTACAGTTACATTTTTTGGGGGGTTAAGTGCCTTGATCAAGGGCACAACGGCAAGAGATGGTGGGTCTACATCAGATTAAACACAGCAGCCTTCCAGTGTCAATAATGTTTACTTTGTCATGTCGGATATAATAGAAGTCATGGAGAAGTCATGGAAATGTGGTTACAAGTCATGGAGAAGTCATGGAAATGTGGTTACAAGTCATGGAGAAGTCATGGAAATGTGGTTACAAGTCATGGAGAAGTCATGGAAATGTGGTTACAAGTCATGGAGAAGTCATGGAAATGTGGTTACAAGTCATGGAGAAGTCATGGAAATGTGGTTACAAGTCATGGAGAAGTCATGGAAATGTGGTTACAAGTCATGGAGAAGTCATGGAAATGTGGTTACAAGTCATGGAGAAGTCATGGAAATGTGGTTACAAGTCATAGAGAAGTCATGGAAATGTGGTTACAAGTCATGGAGAAGTCATGGAAATGTGGTCACAAGTCATGGAGAAGTCATGGAAATGTGGTTCCAAGTCATAGAGAAGTCATGGAAATGTGGTTACAAGTCATGGAGAAGTCATGGAAATGTGGTCACAAGTCATGGAGAAGTCATGGAAATGTGGTTACAAGTCATGGAGAAGTCATGGAAATGTGGTTACAAGTCATGGAGAAGTCATGGAAATGTGGTTACAAGTCATGGAGAAGTCATGGAAATGTGGTTACAAGTCATGGAGAAGTCATGGAAATGTGGTTACAAGTCATGGAGAAGTCATGGAAATGTGGTTACAAGTCATGGAGAAGTCATGGAAATGTGGTTACAAGTCATGGAGAAGTCATGGAAATGTGGTTACAAGTCATGGAGAAGTCATGGAAATGTGGTTACAAGTCATGGAGAAGTCATGGAAATGTGGTTACAAGTCATGGAGAAGTCATGGAAATGTGGTTACAAGTCATGGAGAAGTCATGGAAATGTGGTTACAAGTCATGGAGAAGTCGTGGAAATGTGGTTACAAGTCATGGAGAAGTCATGGAAATGTGGTTACAAGTCATGGAGAAGTCATGGAAATGTGGTTACAAGTCATGGAGAAGTCGTGGAAATGTGGTTACAAGTCATGGAGAAGTCGTGGAAATGTGGTTACAAGTCATGGAGAAGTCATGGAAATGTGGTTACAAGTCATGGAGAAGTCATGGAAATGTGGTTACAAGTCATGGAGAAGTCATGGAAATGTGGTTAGGGTTAGGGTTAGGGCTAACCCTAACCCTAACCCTAACCCTAACCCTAGCCCTAACCCTAACCCTAGCCCTAACCCCTAACCCCTAACCCTAACCCTAACCCTAACCCTAACCCTAGCCCTAACCCTAACCCTATTGGCCTATTCAGCCCCCATTGTGTATTGCTTGTGCAGAGGCTAACCCTAACCCTAACCCCTAACCCTAGCCCTAACCCTAACCCCTAGCCCCAACCCCTAACCCCCTAACCCTAACCCTATTGGCCTATTCAGCCCCCCATTGTGTATTGCTTGTGCAGAGGCTAACCCTAACCCTAACCCTAAACTTTCTCCACTTCTTCAACCTTGTGTTGAAGTGGCTGAATGCGAGCAGACTAGAGGCATGCATCCTTAATGTGGCAGCTGGATTTGTATAGTATTTCTAGGACCCCAGACAGAAAGATGATAGTGAAGTTTATCTGTGCGGTTGTTACCCGGTCCCTATTCCTCGTCATCTCTCTGATAGGAGTATGGAGGGTGGTCTGGGTTAAGAATAATGCTCTTTACTGGTTCTTGACGACCCAATATCTTCCTCTGGTGGTCAAGATGATCTTAACCCTAAAGAGAAAAAAAGGACAGGATTATAAATGGTCAATCTAAATCATCTAGAACTGTGAAGTCACTTTCTTCAAGTTTAGGAGCCTTGAATGTTTGTTTTGAATAACTTTTCATTTTCTCTATTCCATGTGTCCAGGTTTTCTCCTGCCATCTCCCTGTTCCTCATCAGTATCATACCATCTCTATGGATTCTAGAGTTACATCATCAAGAGAACAAAGCTACTGATTCCAGGGTGAGGATTTAGACTTTCTGTTTTATTTAGGCTTTTGATTCATTTATTCCTTCACTTTAGTTGTAAACGTATTTGTAACTTGCATAATGAGCGGAAATCATTTTGTACTCTGTGTAAATGATGCTGAATGTAATCATATACCGTACTCTGTGTAAATGATGCTGAATGTAATCATATACTGTACTCTGTGTAAATGATGCTGAATATATCTACTGTCCTGTTTCTTTTCTATTGTACATACTGGAGGCTTAGAACACATAGTATATTATGAATATAACTAATGTACTGTATGTCTGTTCATCTTCAGTTTGACAAACTGGATTCATCTGGAAACAACAGAGAGATCAACATGCGGCGAGGGAGCTCCACCAATGGCAGCGAGCCGTTATTCCAGGTAGGCAGAAGCCACAGTGTTTCTGGTGTCCAGCAGGTTTCTCCTACAGGCCTGTCTAGACAGAGGCTGCCACAGTGTTTCTGGTGTCCAGCAGGTTTCTCCTACAGGCCTGTCTAGACAGAGGCTGCCACAGTGTTTCTGGTGTCCAGCAGGTTTCTCCTACAGGCCTGTCTAGACAGAGGCTGCCACAGTGTTTCTGGTGTCCAGCAGGTTTCTCCTATAGGCCTGTCTAGACAGAGGCTGCCACAGTGTTTCTGGTGTCCAGCAGGTTTCTCCTACAGGCCTGTCTAGACAGAGGCTGCCACAGTGTTTCTGGTGTCCAGCAGGTTTCTCCTACAGGCCTGTCTAGACAGAGGCTGCCACAGTGTTTCTGGTGTCCAGCAGGTTTCTCCTACAGGCCTGTCTAGACAGAGGCTGCCACAGTGTTTCTGGTGTCCAGCAGGTTTCTCCTACAGGCCTGTCTAGACAGAGGCTGCCACAGTGTTTCTGGTGTCCAGCAGGTTTCTCCTACAGGCCTGTCTAGACAGAGGCTGCCACAGTGTTTCTGGTGTCCAGCAGGTTTCTCCTACAGGCCTGTCTAGACAGAGGCTGCCACAGTGTTTCTGGTGTCCAGCAGGTTTCTCCTATAGGCCTGTCTAGACAGAGGCTGCCACAGTGTTTCTGGTGTCCAGCAGGTTTCTCCTACAGGCCTGTCTAGACAGAGGCTGCCACAGTGTTTCTGGTGTCCAGCAGGTTTCTCCTACAGGCCTGTCTAGACAGAGGCTGCCACAGTGTTTCTGGTGTCCAGCAGGTTTCTCCTACAGGCCTGTCTAGACAGAGGCTGCCACAGTGTTTCTGGTGTCCAGCAGGTTTCTCCTACAGGCCTGTCTAGACAGAGGCTGCCACAGTGTTTCTGGTGTCCAGCAGGTTTCTCCTACAGGCCTGTCTAGACAGAGGCTGCCACAGTGTTTCTGGTGTCCAGCAGGTTTCTCCTACAGGCCTGTCTAGACAGAGGCTGCCACAGTGTTTCTGGTGTCCAGCAGGTTTCTCCTACAGGCCTGTCTAGACAGAGGCTGCCACAGTGTTTCTGGTGTCCAGCAGGTTTCTCCTACAGGCCTGTCTAGACAGAGGCTGCCACAGTGTTTCTGGTGTCCAGCAGGTTTCTCCTACAGGCCTGTCCAGACAGAGGCTGCCACAGTGTTTCTGGTGTCCAGCAGGTTTCTCCTACAGGCCTGTCTAGACAGAGGCTGCCACAGTGTTTCTGGTGTCCAGCAGGTTTCTCCTACAGGCCTGTCTAGACAGAGGCTGCCACAGTGTTTCTGGTGTCCAGCAGGTTTCTCCTACAGGCCTGTCTAGACAGAGGCTGCCACAGTGTTTCTGGTGTCCAGCAGGTTTCTCCTACAGGCCTGTCTAGACAGAGGCTGCCACAGTGTTTCTGGTGTCCAGCAGGTTTCTCCTACAGGCCTGTCTAGACAGAGGCTGCCACAGTGTTTCTGGTGTCCAGCAGGTTTCTCCTACAGGCCTGTCTAGACAGAGGCTGCCACAGTGTTTCTGGTGTCCAGCAGGTTTCTCCTACAGGCCTGTCTAGACAGAGGCTGCCACAGTGTTTCTGGTGTCCAGCAGGTTTCTCCTACAGGCCTGTCTAGACAGAGGCTGCCACAGTGTTTCTGGTGTCCAGCAGGTTTCTCCTACAGGCCTGTCTAGACCGAGGCTCTCTCTAACGTCAGTTTGTTTGGTAATGCTGCTGGTGCACCTCAAAGACTCTGTTGTGAGCTGGGAGTTGTTATAACTAAAATACATCTTCAGAAGTGGTTTTTAATTAAACAACCCACCCTCAATAAAAACTATTACAAGTTTAGTAACTTTTATTTATCTGGGCTACTCTGCTCCTGGCTGTAGGACCCTACCCTGGCCTGAACTCTTCCCCTTCTCTCCCTTAACCTCTTAGAAAACAATCATTCATGTTTTTTGAGGAGATTTTATGTTGACCATCTACTGATCTTTCATAATAACAACACTGGTTGGCGTTACCTAGCCATTGATAACTGTCACACCCTGGCTCGGGGACTCTATATGTTGAGCCAGGGTGTGTGCATTCTATGTGTTCGTTTTCTATGTTGGGTATTCTAGTTGTTCTGTTTCTATGTTTGCCTGTGTGACTCCCAATCAGAGGCAACGAGTGTCAGCTGTCGGCTGGTTGTCTCTGATTGGGAGCCATATTTAATCTGTATGTTTTCCTTTGGGTGTTGTAGGTTTTTGTTCCTTTACGGTCAGTGTTAACCGTTGGACTTCACGAGTCGTGTTTTGTTTGGTTTGTCAGTACTTTAATATAATAAAGTCATGTTTCTTTCACACGCTGCGCCTTGGTCTACTTCGCTACTAGACGATCGTGACAGAAAAACCCACCATACAAAGACCAAGCAGCGTGTCCAGGAACACACGCAGGAGGTGACGCTGGTGGATGTCCTCCTCGGTTGGGGGCAGATTACCGAGGAGGAGGCCGTCCGGTACCGGAAGGCGATGAAGGGGGGAGACCCAGGCAGGAGTGGAGAAGCGGCGTCAACCGGCCGTGGTCGGAAAGGCGAGAGGCACCCCCAATAATTTTTTAGGGGGCACACGGCATGGGCGACTGGGCAGCAGGAGGCTGCCACAGGGCGAATCGGGAGATTAAGAGAGGAGGCCACCGGCTTTTGGGGGCCAGAAGGCAGGTTGGCGGAGCCTGGATGGAGAGCAGAGCCAACTCCCCGTACTCAGGCATGGCAGCATGAGACTGGGCAGGTTCCGCGGTATGCGGAGATGCGCACTGTGCCGCGAGTGGTCCGGCATAGTCCGGTACGTCCTGTGCGAGCACCCCGCACGTGTTGTGCGAAGGTGGGCATGCAGCCAGGACGGAGTGTGCCGGCTCAGCGCTCGCGGCCTCCAGTGCCTCTCCTCGGTCCCGGATATCCTGTGCCAGTGTCACGTGCTGTTATGCCAGTACGGGTACACAGCCCTGTACGTCCTGTGCTGATGCCTCACACAGAGTGTGTGAAGGTAGGCATTCCGCCAGGACGGGTTGTGGCAGCTCTTCACTCCAGGTCTCCTATCCGTCTCCATAGCCCAGTCCGGCCTGTTCCTGCTCCACGCACCAAGCCTACGGGGTGCGTCGTCAGCCCAGCCCGGCCTGTCCCTGCTCCACGCACCAAACCTACGGTGTGCGTCGCCAGCCCAGCCCGGCCTGTTCCTGCTCCACGCACCCAACCTACGGTGTGCGTCGCCAGCCCTGCCCGGCCTGTTCCTGCTCCACGCACCAAACCTACGGTGTGAGTCGCCAGCCCAGCCCGGCCTGTCCCTGCTCCACGCACCAAACCTACGGTGTGCGTCGCCAGCCCAGCCCGGCCTGTCCCTGCTCCACGCACCAAGCCTACGGGTGCGTCGCCAGCCCAGCCCGGCCTGTCCCTGCTCCACGCACCAAACCTACGGTGTGCGTCGCCAGCCCGGCCCGGCCTGTTCCTGCCACTCGCACCAAACCTACGGTGCGCGTCGCCAGCCCGGCCCGGCCTGTTCCTGTCACTCGCACCAAGCCAGGGGTGCGAGTCGCCAGCCCGGCCCGGTCTGTTCCTGCCACTCGCACCAAGCCAGGGGTGCGAGTCGCCAGCCTGGTCCAGCCTGTTCCTGCCACTCGCACCAAGCCAGGGGTGCGAGTCGGTCAGCCTGGTTCAGCCCGTTCCTGCTACTCGCACCAAGCCCGGGGTGCGAGTCGTCAGCCTGGTAAGACCGGTCAGCTGCTCCACAACGGAGCGTAAGCAATCCGCTCCGTCAATGTCCAGTCCAGATCCAGCCAGCGGGGTCAGACCGGACCAGGGGCGCTACGGGGGTAGTATGGAGGGGTGGTGGTCAAAGCCGGAGCCGGAGCCGCCTCCGAGGAGGAATGCCCACCCAGCCCTCCCCTGTTTGGGGTGTTTAGACGCGGTCGCAGTCCGCGCCTTTAGGGGGGGGTACTGTCACACCCTGGCTCGGGGACTCTATATGTTGAGCCAGGGTGTGTGCATTCTATGTGTTCGTTTTCTATGTTGGGTATTCTAGTTGTTCTGTTTCTATGTTTGCCTGTATGACTCCCAATCAGAGGCAACGAGTGTCAGCTGTCGGCTGGTTGTCTCTGATTGGGAGCCATATTTAATCTGTATGTTTTCCTTTGGGTGTTGTAGGTTTTTGTTCCTTTACGGTCAGTGTTAACCGTTGGACTTCACGAGTCGTGTTTTGTTTGGTTTGTCAGTACTTTAATATAATAAAGTCATGTTTCTTTCACACGCTGCGCCTTGGTCTACTTCGCTACTAGACGATCGTGACAATAACCTCTAATCAGTTAGGTATACTAACCACTATGTGTCTCTCTCTGGTTGGCCCAACAGGGTTCAGTATCTCTGTTGTCATCAGTGTGTGCTAACGACTGGATCCTAGCCCTGCACCAGATCCTGCTGGTTCTGCTGGTCCTGGGGAATTGGCTGCTCCCTACAGGAGGAGGGGTGACCAGGGATGAACTGTCTCTGCTGGTCCTGGGGAAGTGGCTGCTCCCTACAGGAGGAAGGGGTGACCAGGGATGAACTGTCTCTGCTGGTCCTGGGGAAGTGGCTGCTCCCTACAGGAGGAGGGGTGACCAGGGATGAACTGTCTCAGCTGGTCCTGGGGAAGTGGCTGCTCCCTACAGGAGGAGGGGTGACCAGGGATGAACTGTCTCAGCTGGTCCTGGGGAAGTGGCTGCTCCCTACAGGAGGAGGGGTGACCAGGGATGAACTGTCTCAGCTGGTCCTGGGGAAGTGGCTGCTCCCTACAGGAGGAGGGGTGACCAGGGATGAACTGTCTCAGCTGGTCCTGGGGAAGTGGCTGCTCCCTACAGGAGGAAGGGGTGACCAGGGATGAACTGTCTCAGCTGGTCCTGGGGAAGTGGCTGCTCCCTACAGGAGGAGGGGTGACCAGGGATGAACTGTCTCTGCTGGTCCTGGGGAAGTGGCTGCTTCCTACAGGAGGAAGGGGTGACCAGGGATGAACTGTCTCAGCTGGTCCTGGGGAAGTGGCTGCTCCCTACAGGAGGAGGGGTGACCAGGGATGAACTGTCTCTGCTGGTCCTGGGGAAGTGGCTGCTCCCTACAGGAGGAAGGGTGACCAGGGATGAACTGTCTCTGCTGGTCCTGGGGAAGTGGCTGCTCCCTACAGGAGGAAGGGGTGACCAGGGATGAACTGTCTCAGCTGGTCCTGGGGAAGTGGCTGCTCCCTACAGGAGGAGGGGTGACCAGGGATGAACTGTCTCAGCTGGTCCTGGGGAAGTGGCTGCTCCCTACAGGAGGAGGGGGTGACCAGGGATGAACTGTCTCAGCTGGTCCTGGGGAAGTGGCTGCTCCCTACAGGAGGAGGGGGTGACCAGGGATGAACTGTCTCAGCTGGTCCTGGGGAAGTGGCTGCTCCTTACAGGAGGAGGGGTGACCAGGGATGAACTGTCTCTGCTGGTCCTGGGGAAGTGGCTGCTCCCTACAGGAGGAAGGGTGACCAGGGATGAACTGTCTCTGCTGGTCCTGGGGAAGTGGCTGCTCCCTACAGGAGGAAGGGGTGACCAGGGATGAACTGTCTCAGCTGGTCCTGGGGAAGTGGCTGCTCCCTACAGGAGGAGGGGTGACCAGGGATGAACTGTCTCAGCTGGTCCTGGGGAAGTGGCTGCTCCCTACAGGAGGAGGGGTGACCAGGGATGAACTGTCTCAGCTGGTCCTGGGGAAGTGGCTGCTCCCTACAGGAGGAGGGGTGACCAGGGATGAACTGTCTCAGCTGGTCCTGGGGAAGTGGCTGCTCCCTACAGGAGGAGGGGTGACCAGGGATGAACTGTCTCTGCTGGTCCTGGGGAAGTGGCTGCTCCCTACAGGAGGAGACGTGACCAGGGATGAACTGTCTCTGCTGGTCCTGGGGAAGTGGCTGCTCCCTACAGGAGGAGGGGTGAACAGGGATGAACGGTCTCAGCTCCTCCTCATCTTGGTAGGACATCCTGGAGTTCACCTCAGACACTGTTGGATGTTAAGTGAGTACCTGACCCTTAACCCCTGACCCCTAACCCCTAACCTCAGAGACACTGCCTGATGTCAAGTCAGTAGACATTATATGTAGCCTGGGTGCCAGTCTGTTTCTGCACTCTTGGCATGACAATTCCATAAGGAACAGAAACCGAGTGGACCCAGGCTACAGTACCATGACAATTCCATAAGGAACAGAAACCGAGTGGACCCAGGCTACAGTACCATGACAATTCCATAAGGAACAGAAACCGAGTGGACCCAGGCTACAGTACCATGACAATTCCATAAGGAACAGAAACCGAGTGGACCCAGGCTACAGTACCATGACAATTCCATAAGGAACAGAAACCGAGTGGACCCAGGCTACAGTACCATGACAATTCCATAAGGAACAGAAACCGAGTGGACCCAGGCTACAGTACCATGACAATTCCATAAGGAACAGAAACCGAGTGGACCCAGGCTACAGTACCATGACAATTCCATAAGGAACAGAAACCGAGTGGACCCAGGCTACAGTACCATGACAATTCCATAAGGAACAGAAACCGAGTGGACCCAGGCTACAGTACCATGACAATTCCATAAGGAACAGAAACCGAGTGGACCCAGGCTACAGTACCATGACAATTCCATAAGGAACAGAAACCGAGTGGACCCAGGCTACAGTACCATGACAATTCCATAAGGAACAGAAACCGAGTGGACCCAGGCTACAGTACCATGACAATTCCATAAGGAACAGAAACCGAGTGGACCCAGGCTACAGTACCATGACAATTCCATAAGGAACAGAAACCGAGTGGACCCAGGCTACAGTACCATGACAATTCCATAAGGAACAGAAACCGAGTGGACCCAGGCTACAGTACCATGACAATTCCATAAGGAACAGAAACCGAGTGGACCCAGGCTACAGTACCATGACAATTCCATAAGGAACAGAAACCGAGTGGACCCAGGCTACAGTACCATGACAATTCCATAAGGAACAGAAACCGAGTGGACCCAGGCTACAGTACCATGACAATTCCATAAGGAACAGAAACCGAGTGGACCCAGGCTACAGTACCATGACAATTCCGTAAGGAACAGAAACCGAGTGGACCCAGGCTACAGTACCATGACAATTCCATAAGGAACAGAAACCGAGTGGACCCAGGCTACAGTACCATGACAATTCCATAAGGAACAGAAACCGAGTGGACCCAGGCTACAGTACCATGACAATTCCATAAGGAACAGAAACCGAGTGGACCCAGGCTACAGTACCATGACAATTCCATAAGGAACAGAAACCGAGTGGACCCAGGCTACAGTACCATGACAATTCCATAAGGAACAGAAACCGAGTGGACCCAGGCTACAGTACCACGACAATTCCATAAGGAACAGAAACCGAGTGGACCCAGGCTACAGTACCATGACAATTCCATAAGGAACAGAAACCGAGTGGACCCAGGCTACAGTACCATGACAATTCCATAAGGAACAGAAACCGAGTGGACCCAGGCTACAGTACCATGACAATTCCATAAGGAACAGAAACCGAGTGGACCCAGGCTACAGTACCATGACAATTCCATAAGGAACAGAAACCGAGTGGACCCAGGCTACAGTACCATGACAATTCCATAAGGAACAGAAACCGAGTGGACCCAGGCTACAGTACCATGACAATTCCATAAGGAACAGAAACCGAGTGGACCCAGGCTACAGTACCATGACAATTCCATAAGGAACAGAAACCGAGTGGACCCAGGCTACAGTACCATGACAATTCCATAAGGAACAGAAACCGAGTGGACCCAGGCTACAGTACCATGACAATTCCATAAGGAACAGAAACCGAGTGGACCCAGGCTACAGTACCATGACAATTCCATAAGGAACAGAAACCGAGTGGACCCAGGCTACAGTACCATGACAATTCCATAAGGAACAGAAACCGAGTGGACCCAGGCTACAGTACCATGACAATTCCATAAGGAACAGAAACCGAGTGGACCCAGGCTACAGTACCATGACAATTCCATAAGGAACAGAAACCGAGTGGACCCAGGCTACAGTACCATGACAATTCCATAAGGAACAGAAACCGAGTGGACCCAGGCTACAGTACCATGACAATTCCATAAGGAACAGAAACCGAGTGGACCCAGGCTACAGTACCATGACAATTCCATAAGGAACAGAAACCGAGTGGACCCAGGCTACAGTACCATGACAATTCCATAAGGAACAGAAACCGAGTGGACCCAGGCTACAGTACCATGACAATTCCATAAGGAACAGAAACCGAGTGGACCCAGGCTACAGTACCATGACAATTCCATAAGGAACAGAAACCGAGTGGACCCAGGCTACAGTACCATGACAATTCCATAAGGAACAGAAACCGAGTGGACCCAGGCTACAGTACCATGACAATTCCATAAGGAACAGAAACCGAGTGGACCCAGGCTACAGTACCATGACAATTCCATAAGGAACAGAAACCGAGTGGACCCAGGCTACAGTACCATGACAATTCCATAAGGAACAGAAACCGAGTGGACCCAGGCTACAGTACCATGACAATTCCATAAGGAACAGAAACCGAGTGGACCCAGGCTACAGTACCATGACAATTCCATAAGGAACAGAAACCGAGTGGACCCAGGCTACAGTACCATGACAATTCCATAAGGAACAGAAACCGAGTGGACCCAGGCTACAGTACCATGACAATTCCATAAGGAACAGAAACCGAGTGGACCCAGGCTACAGTACCATGACAATTCCATAAGGAACAGAAACCGAGTGGACCCAGGCTACAGTACCATGACAATTCCATAAGGAACAGAAACCGAGTGGACCCAGGCTACAGTACCATGACAATTCCATAAGGAACAGAAACCGAGTGGACCCAGGCTACAGTACCATGACAATTCCATAAGGAACAGAAACCGAGTGGACCCAGGCTACAGTACCATGACAATTCCATAAGGAACAGAAACCGAGTGGACCCAGGCTACAGTACCATGACAATTCCATAAGGAACAGAAACCGAGTGGACCCAGGCTACAGTACCATGACAATTCCATAAGGAACAGAAACCGAGTGGACCCAGGCTACAGTACCATGACAATTCCATAAGGAACAGAAACCGAGTGGACCCAGGCTACAGTACCATGACAATTCCATAAGGAACAGAAACCGAGTGGACCCAGGCTACAGTACCATGACAATTCCATAAGGAACAGAAACCGAGTGGACCCAGGCTACAGTACCATGACAATTCCATAAGGAACAGAAACCGAGTGGACCCAGGCTACAGTACCATGACAATTCCATAAGGAACAGAAACCGAGTGGACCCAGGCTACAGTACCATGACAATTCCATAAGGAACAGAAACCGAGTGGACCCAGGCTACAGTACCATGACAATTCCATAAGGAACAGAAACCGAGTGGACCCAGGCTACAGTACCATGACAATTCCATAAGGAACAGAAACCGAGTGGACCCAGGCTACAGTACCATGACAATTCCATAAGGAACAGAAACCGAGTGGACCCAGGCTACAGTACCATGACAATTCCATAAGGAACAGAAACCGAGTGGACCCAGGCTACAGTACCATGACAATTCCATAAGGAACAGAAACCGAGTGGACCCAGGCTACAGTACCATGACAATTCCATAAGGAACAGAAACCGAGTGGACCCAGGCTACAGTACCATGACAATTCCATAAGGAACAGAAACCGAGTGGACCCAGGCTACAGTACCATGACAATTCCATAAGGAACAGAAACCGAGTGGACCCAGGCTACAGTACCATGACAATTCCATAAGGAACAGAAACCGAGTGGACCCAGGCTACAGTACCATGACAATTCCATAAGGAACAGAAACCGAGTGGACCCAGGCTACAGTACCATGACAATTCCATAAGGAACAGAAACCGAGTGGACCCAGGCTACAGTACCATGACAATTCCATAAGGAACAGAAACCGAGTGGACCCAGGCTACAGTACCATGACAATTCCATAAGGAACAGAAACCGAGTGGACCCAGGCTACAGTACCATGACAATTCCATAAGGAACAGAAACCGAGTGGACCCAGGCTACAGTACCATGACAATTCCATAAGGAACAGAAACCGAGTGGACCCAGGCTACAGTACCATGACAATTCCATAAGGAACAGAAACCGAGTGGACCCAGGCTACAGTACCATGACAATTCCATAAGGAACAGAAACCGAGTGGACCCAGGCTACAGTACCATGACAATTCCATAAGGAACAGAAACCGAGTGGACCCAGGCTACAGTACCATGACAATTCCATAAGGAACAGAAACCGAGTGGACCCAGGCTACAGTACCATGACAATTCCATAAGGAACAGAAACCGAGTGGACCCAGGCTACAGTACCATGACAATTCCATAAGGAACAGAAACCGAGTGGACCCAGGCTACAGTACCATGACAATTCCATAAGGAACAGAAACCGAGTGGACCCAGGCTACAGTACCATGACAATTCCATAAGGAACAGAAACCGAGTGGACCCAGGCTACAGTACCATGACAATTCCATAAGGAACAGAAACCGAGTGGACCCAGGCTACAGTACCATGACAATTCCATAAGGAACAGAAACCGAGTGGACCCAGGCTACAGTACCATGACAATTCCATAAGGAACAGAAACCGAGTGGACCCAGGCTACAGTACCATGACAATTCCATAAGGAACAGAAACCGAGTGGACCCAGGCTACAGTACCATGACAATTCCATAAGGAACAGAAACCGAGTGGACCCAGGCTACAGTACCATGACAATTCCATAAGGAACAGAAACCGAGTGGACCCAGGCTACAGTACCATGACAATTCCATAAGGAACAGAAACCGAGTGGACCCAGGCTACAGTACCACGACAATTCCATAAGGAACAGAAACCGAGTGGACCCAGGCTACAGTACCATGACAATTCCATAAGGAACAGAAACCGAGTGGACCCAGGCTACAGTACCATGACAATTCCATAAGGAACAGAAACCGAGTGGACCCAGGCTACAGTACCATGACAATTCCATAAGGAACAGAAACCGAGTGGACCCAGGCTACAGTACCATGACAATTCCATAAGGAACAGAAACCGAGTGGACCCAGGCTACAGTACCATGACAATTCCATAAGGAACAGAAACCGAGTGGACCCAGGCTACAGTACCATGACAATTCCATAAGGAACAGAAACCGAGTGGACCCAGGCTACAGTACCATGACAATTCCATAAGGAACAGAAACCGAGTGGACCCAGGCTACAGTACCATGACAATTCCATAAGGAACAGAAACCGAGTGGACCCAGGCTACAGTACCATGACAATTCCATAAGGAACAGAAACCGAGTGGACCCAGGCTACAGTACCATGACAATTCCATAAGGAACAGAAACCGAGTGGACCCAGGCTACAGTACCATGACAATTCCATAAGGAACAGAAACCGAGTGGACCCAGGCTACAGTACCATGACAATTCCATAAGGAACAGAAACCGAGTGGACCCAGGCTACAGTACCATGACAATTCCATAAGGAACAGAAACCGAGTGGACCCAGGCTACAGTACCATGACAATTCCATAAGGAACAGAAACCGAGTGGACCCAGGCTACAGTACCATGACAATTCCATAAGGAACAGAAACCGAGTGGACCCAGGCTACAGTACCATGACAATTCCATAAGGAACAGAAACCGAGTGGACCCAGGCTACAGTACCATGACAATTCCATAAGGAACAGAAACCGAGTGGACCCAGGCTACAGTACCATGACAATTCCATAAGGAACAGAAACCGAGTGGACCCAGGCTACAGTACCATGACAATTCCATAAGGAACAGAAACCGAGTGGACCCAGGCTACAGTACCATGACAATTCCATAAGGAACAGAAACCGAGTGGACCCAGGCTACAGTACCATGACAATTCCATAAGGAACAGAAACCGAGTGGACCCAGGCTACAGTACCATGACAATTCCATAAGGAACAGAAACCGAGTGGACCCAGGCTACAGTACCATGACAATTCCATAAGGAACAGAAACCGAGTGGACCCAGGCTACAGTACCATGACAATTCCATAAGGAACAGAAACCGAGTGGACCCAGGCTACAGTACCATGACAATTCCATAAGGAACAGAAACCGAGTGGACCCAGGCTACAGTACCATGACAATTCCATAAGGAACAGAAACCGAGTGGACCCAGGCTACAGTACCATGACAATTCCATAAGGAACAGAAACCGAGTGGACCCAGGCTACAGTACCATGACAATTCCATAAGGAACAGAAACCGAGTGGACCCAGGCTACAGTACCATGACAATTCCATAAGGAACAGAAACCGAGTGGACCCAGGCTACAGTACCATGACAATTCCATAAGGAACAGAAACCGAGTGGACCCAGGCTACAGTACCATGACAATTCCATAAGGAACAGAAACCGAGTGGACCCAGGCTACAGTACCATGACAATTCCATAAGGAACAGAAACCGAGTGGACCCAGGCTACAGTACCATGACAATTCCATAAGGAACAGAAACCGAGTGGACCCAGGCTACAGTACCATGACAATTCCATAAGGAACAGAAACCGAGTGGACCCAGGCTACAGTACCATGACAATTCCATAAGGAACAGAAACCGAGTGGACCCAGGCTACAGTACCATGACAATTCCATAAGGAACAGAAACCGAGTGGACCCAGGCTACAGTACCATGACAATTCCATAAGGAACAGAAACCGAGTGGACCCAGGCTACAGTACCACGACAATTCCATAAGGAACAGAAACCGAGTGGACCCAGGCTACAGTACCATGACAATTCCATAAGGAACAGAAACCGAGTGGACCCAGGCTACAGTACCATGACAATTCCATAAGGAACAGAAACCGAGTGGACCCAGGCTACAGTACCATGACAATTCCATAAGGAACAGAAACCGAGTGGACCCAGGCTACAGTACCATGACAATTCCATAAGGAACAGAAACCGAGTGGACCCAGGCTACAGTACCATGACAATTCCATAAGGAACAGAAACCGAGTGGACCCAGGCTACAGTACCATGACAATTCCATAAGGAACAGAAACCCGAGTGGACCCAGGCTACAGTACCATGACAATTCCATAAGGAACAGAAACCGAGTGGACCCAGGCTACAGTACCATGACAATTCCATAAGGAACAGAAACCGAGTGGACCCAGGCTACAGTACCATGACAATTCCATAAGGAACAGAAACCGAGTGGACCCAGGCTACAGTACCATGACAATTCCATAAGGAACAGAAACCGAGTGGACCCAGGCTACAGTACCATGACAATTCCATAAGGAACAGAAACCGAGTGGACCCAGGCTACAGTACCATGACAATTCCATAAGGAACAGAAACCGAGTGGACCCAGGCTACAGTACCATGACAATTCCATAAGGAACAGAAACCGAGTGGACCCAGGCTACAGTACCATGACAATTCCATAAGGAACAGAAACCGAGTGGACCCAGGCTACAGTACCATGACAATTCCATAAGGAACAGAAACCGAGTGGACCCAGGCTACAGTACCATGACAATTCCATAAGGAACAGAAACCGAGTGGACCCAGGCTACAGTACCATGACAATTCCATAAGGAACAGAAACCGAGTGGACCCAGGCTACAGTACCATGACAATTCCATAAGGAACAGAAACCGAGTGGACCCAGGCTACAGTACCATGACAATTCCATAAGGAACAGAAACCGAGTGGACCCAGGCTACAGTACCATGACAATTCCATAAGGAACAGAAACCGAGTGGACCCAGGCTACAGTACCATGACAATTCCATAAGGAACAGAAACCGAGTGGACCCAGGCTACAGTACCATGACAATTCCATAAGGAACAGAAACCGAGTGGACCCAGGCTACAGTACCATGACAATTCCATAAGGAACAGAAACCGAGTGGACCCAGGCTACAGTACCATGACAATTCCATAAGGAACAGAAACCGAGTGGACCCAGGCTACAGTACCAGTGCAGAGAAACATGAATGTGAATGTTTCTGCAGCTTCACACCCTGAACAATGTTGAACCATGTCTCCCACAGGGAGCGCAGTCCCAGCATGGTGTACATCATTCCAGGAGTCTGGACGTGGAGTATGTTCCAGTTTCCTCTCAGTCCCAGCATGGTGTACATCATTCCAGGAGTCTGGACGTGGAGTATGTTCCAGTTTCCTCTCAGTCCCAGCATGGTGTACATCATTCCAGGAGTCTGGACGTGGAGCATGTTCCAGTTTCCTCTCAGTCCCAGCATGGTGTACATCATTCCAGGAGTCTGGACGTGGAGTATGTTCCAGTTTCCTCTCAGTCCCAGCATGGTGTACATCATTCCAGGAGTCTGGACGTGGAGTATGTTCCAGTTTCCTCTCAGTCCCAGCATGGTGTACATCATTCCAGGAGTCTGGACGTGGAGTATGTTCCAGTTTCCTCTCAGTCCCAGCATGGTGTACATCATTCCAGGAGTCTGGACGTGGAGTATGTTCCAGTTTCCTCTCAGTCCCAGCATGGTGTACATCATTCCAGGAGTCTGGACGTGGAGTATGTTCCAGTTTCCTCTCAGTCCCAGCATGGTGTACATCATTCCAGGAGTCTGGACGTGGAGTATGTTCCAGTTTCCTCTCAGTCCCAGCATGGTGTACATCATTCCAGGAGTCTGGACGTGGAGTATGTTCCAGTTTCCTCTCAGTCCCAGCAAAGTGTACATCATTCCAGGAGTCTGGACGTGGAGTATGTTCCAGTTTCCTCTCAGTCCCAGCATGGTGTACATCATTCCAGGAGTCTGGACGTGGAGTATGTTCCAGTTTCCTCTCAGTCCCAGCATGGTGTACATCATTCCAGGAGTCTGGACGTGGAGTATGTTCCAGTTTCCTCTCAGTCCCAGCATGGTGTACATCATTCCAGGAGTCTGGACGTGGAGTATGTTCCAGTTTCCTCTCAGTCCCAGCATGGTGTACATCATTCCAGGAGTCTGGACGTGGAGTATGTTCCAGTTTCCTCTCAGTCCCAGCATGGTGTACATCATTCCAGGAGTCTGGACGTGGAGTATGTTCCAGTTTCCTCTCCACCTCTCAGCTGTACTGTATGTTTCTATACTGGCTCTTCTTCTAATTATGGTGACGATAATGTTATTGGTCCGTTATACAGGGAATTATGGTGACGATAATGTTATTGGTCCGTTATACAGGGAATTATGGTGACGATAATGTTATTGGTCCGTTGTACAGGGAATTGTGGTGACGATAATGTTATTGGTCCGTTATACAGGGAATTATGGTGACGATAATGTTATTGGTCCGTTATACAGGGAATTATGGTGACGATAATGTTATTGGTCCGTTATACAGGGAATTATGGTGACGATAATGTTATTGGTCCGTTATACAGGGAATTATGGTGACGATAATGTTATTGGTCCGTTATACAGGGAATTATGGTGACGATAATGTTATTTCTCTGTTACAGGGCGGCAGGTAGCTTAGTGGGTAAGAGCGTTGTGCCAGTAACCGAAAGGTCGCTGGTTCTAATCCCCGAGTCAACTATGTGAAAAATCTGTCAAAGTGCCCTTAAGCAAGGCACTTAACCCTAATTGCTCCTGTAAGTCGCTCTGGATAAGAGCATCTGCTAAATGACGTAAATGTTATACAGGGAATTATGGTAATGACAATATTTTTCCAGCAGAATTTCTTGGGACCTCATTTTTTACCCCAACAATGTCTTGGACCCAAATCTAAGGACTGAACCTTAAAATCTGTACATTTAGGTTTTTACATCAGCAAATAACCTTAAATTCATTGCATTTTCATTTCTTATCAATATGGAAAGAAACCATTAAATACATTTACTCAATAAAATTGTATCTTTCAAATTATCTTTCTCGAAAACTTTTGCAAATTGTCCCATAAAATAATCTGTACCAAAATGTATGTGTGTGTGTATATGTATGTATATATATATGTATATATATATATATATATATATATATATATATATATATATATATATATATATATATATACACAGTGGCTTGCAAAAGTATTCACCCCCTTGGCATTTTTCCTATTTTGTTGCCTTACAACCTGGAATTAAAATGGATTTTTGGGGGTTTGTATCATTTGATTTACACAACATGCCGACCACTTTGAAGATACAAAATATTTTTTATTGTGAAACAAAAAAGAAATAAGACAAAAAAACAGAACTTGAGCGTGCATAACTATTCACCCCCAAAGTCAATACTTTGTAGAGCCACCTTTGCAGCAATTACAGCTGCAAGTCTCTTGGGGTATGTCTCTATAAGCTTGGCACATCTAGCCACTGGGATTTCTGCCCATTCTTCAAGGCAAAACTGCTCCAGCTCCTTCAAGTTGGATTGGTTCCGCTGGTGTACAGCAATGTTTAAGTCATACCACAGATTCTCAATTGGATTGAGGTCTGGGCTTTGACTAGGCCATTCCAACACATTTAAAGGTTTCCCCTTAAACCACTCAAGTGTTGCTTTAGCAGTATGCTTAGGGTCATTGTCCTGCTGGAAGGTGAACTTCCGTCCCAGTCTCCAATCTCTGGAAGACTGAAACAAGTTTCCCTCAAGAATTTCCCTGTATTTAGTGCCATCCATCATTCCTTAAAATTCTGACCAGTTTCCCAGTCCCTGCCGATGAAAAACATCCCCACAGTATGATGCTGCCACCACCATGCTTTACTGTGGGGATGGTGTTCTCGGGCTGATGAGAGGTGTTGGGTTTGTGCCAGACATAGCGTTTTCCTTGATGGCCAAAAAGCTCAATTTTAGTCTCATCTGACCAGAGTACCTTCTTCCATATGTTTGGGGAGTCTCCCACATGCCTTTTGGCGAACACCAAATGTGTTTGCTTATTTTTTTCATTAAGCAATGGCTTTTCTCTGGCCACTCTTCCGTAAAGCCCAGCTCTGTGGAGTGTACGGCTTAAAGTGGTCCTATGGACAGATACTCCAATCTCCGCTGTGGAGCTTTGCAGCTCCTTCAGGGTTATCTTTGGTCTCTTTGTTGCCTCTCTGATTAATGCCCTCCTTGCCTGGTCCATGAGTGTTGGTGGCCGGCCCTCTCTTGGCAGGTTTGTTGTGGTGCCATATTCTTTCAATTTTTTAATAATGGATTTAATGGTGCTCCGTGGGATGTTCAAAGTTTCGGATATTTTTTTATAACCCAACCCTGATCTGTACTTCTCCACAACTTTGTCCCTGACCTGTTTGGAGAGCTCCTTGGTCTTCATGGTGCCGCTTGCTTGGTGGTGCCCCTTGCTTAGTGGTGTTGCAAACTCTGGGGCCTTTCAGAACAGGTGTACAGTGGGGAGAACAAGTATTTGATACACTGCCGATTTTGCAGGTTTTCCTACTTACAAAGCATGTAGAGGTCTGTAATTTTTATCATAGGTACACTTCAACTGTGAGAGACGGAATCTAAAACAAAAATCCAGTAAATCACATTGTATGATTTTTTAATAATTAATTTGCATTTTATTGCATGACATAAATATTTGATCACCTACCAACCAGTAAGAATTCCGGCTCTCACAGACCTGTTAGAAGCCCTCCTGTTCTCCACTCATTACCTGTATTAACTGCACCTGTTTGAACTCGTTACCTGTATAAAAGACACCTGTCCACACACTCAATCAAACAGACTCCAACCTCTCCACAATGGCCAAGACCAGAGAGCTGTGTAAGGACATCAGGGATAACATTGTAGACCTGCACAAGGCTGGGATGGGCTACAGGACAGTAGGCAAGCAGCTTGGTGAGAAGGCAACAACTGTTGGCGCAATTATTAGAAAATGGAAGAAGTTCAAGATGACGGTCAATCACCCTCGGTCTGGGGCTCCATGCAAGATCTCACCTCGTGGGGCATCAATGATCATGAGGAAGGTGAGAGATCAGCCCAGAACTACACAGCAGGACCTGGACCAAAATCCCTGCTGCAGTGTGTGCAAACCTGGTCAATATCTACAGGAAACGTATGATCTCTGTAATTGCAAACAAAGATTTCTGTACCAAATATTAAGTTCTGCTTTTCTGATGTATCAAATACTTATGTCATGCAATAAAATGCAAATTAATTACTTAAAAATCGTACAATGTGATTTTCTGGATTTTTGTTTTAGATTCCGTCTCTCACAGTTGAAGTGTACCTATGATAAAAAGTACAGACCTCTACATGCTTTGTAAGTTGGAAAACCTGCAAAATTGGCAGTGTATCAAATACTTGTTCTCCCCACTGTATATATGGACAAGCAATGACAGAGTGGCATGGACTAAGATACAGTAGAATATTATAGAATAGAATGCAGTATATACATATGAGATGAGTAGTGCAAGATATGGAAACATTATTAAAGTGACTAGTGTTCCATTTCTTAAAGTGGCCAGTGATTTCAATAGGCAGCAGCAGCCTCTAATGTGCTAGTGATGGCTATTTAACAGTCTGACTGCCTTGAGATAGAAGCTGTTTTTCATTCTCTCAGTCCCAGCTTTGATGCACCTGTACTGACCTCGCCTTCTGGATGATAGCGGGGTGAACAGGCAGTGGCTTGGGTGGTTGATGTCCTTGATGATCTTTTTGGCCTTCCTGTGACATTGGGTGCTGTATGTGTCTTGGAGGGCGGGTAGTTTGCCCCCGGTGATGCGTTCGGCAGACCGCACCACCCTCTGGAGAGCCCTGCGGTTGCGGGCGGTGCAGTTGCCGTACCAGGCGGTGATACAGCCCGACAGGATGCTCTCAATTGTGCATCTGTAAAAGTTTGTGAGGGTTTTAGGTGCTAAGACGAATTTCTTCAGCCTCCTGAGGTTGAAGAGGCTCTGTTGCGCCTTCTTCATCACACTGTCTGCGTGGGTGGACCATTTCAGATCGTCAGTGATGTGTACGCCAAGGAACTTTCTCCACTGCGATCCCGTCAATGTGGATAGGGGGGTGCACCCTCTGCTGTTTCCTGAAGTCCACGATCATCTCATTTGTTTTCTTGATGTTGAGTGAGAGGTTATTTTCCTGGCTTTTTTTTTTTTTTTTTTTTTTAGTCATTTAGCAGACGCTCTTATCCAGAGCGACTTACAGGAGCAATTAGGGTTAAGTGCCTTGCTTAAGGGCACATCGACAGATTTTTCACCTAGTCGGCTCGGGGATTAGAACCAGCGACCTTTCGGTTACTGGCACAACGCTCTTACCCACTAAGCTACCTGCCGCATCACACTCCCAGAGCCCTCACCTCCTCCCTGTAGGCGGTCTCGTCATTGTTGGTAATCAAGCCTACTAATCAAAGCCTATTGGATGATAACTTGTTTTTAACTATTTTTTCCAGCAAAACATAGGTACAGCAAATCCCCTTATTGTATGGGACACCTTTAAATGTGCCTTTAGAGGCCATGCAATTCAGTACTCATCTCGAAAACAAAAGCAATTTAGGTCAAAAGAGTCCATACTAACAAAGGAAATAGAAGGTCTAACAGAACAGATAGATAGCAATAAAAACTGTACCATAGAGGCTCAGAATAAATTAGAGGAAAAACTAAAATAAACGGAGAAACTTATTCAAGAAAGATCAAGTGTAATATATTATAAAAAATAAAGCAAACTGGATGGAATATGGGGAAAAATGCAGCAAATTATTTTTTAATCTTCAACATAGAAATGCTACCAAAAATAATTTACTGAAACTGGTTACAAATGACGGAGTCACCCATGATTCACCAAATGATATTTTGAAGGAGGAAACAAAGTACTTTAAGCATATGTTTTCATTTCAGTCACCTCCATCTCCTCTAACTGAAGCTAATTGTAGAGATTTCTTTCTATTGATAATGTAAAATTAACAGCCATACAGAAAGACTCATGTGAAGGTGAAATTATAGAGGAGGAACTTCTGGATGCAATTAAAGACTTTAAGTCCGGGAAAACTCCAGGGTTGGATGGCATACCAGTCGAGGTATACCAAACCTTTTTTGATATACTCAGAGGGCCGTTATTAGCATGTTTTAACCACTCCTATGTAAATGGTAGATTATCAGATACTCAACAAGAAGATCTGATTTCATTATTACTGAAACAGGAAACAAGTGGAAAATATAAAGATCCAGTCCATTTAAAAAATTGGAGGCCCCTTACACTTCAGTGTTGTGATGCAAAATGTATAGCGCATAGAATTAAAAAGGTATTGTCGGACATTATTCATTCTAATCAGACAGGTTTTTTACATGGAATATATATTTACATTTTAGTCATTTAGCAGACGCTCTTATCCAGAGCGACTTACAGTTAGTGAGTGCATACATTATTTTTTTATCATACTTGAAATCAAAAAGGTCATTACCATGATTCCAATTTCGAAAAATGTCATTTGATAAAACTACCAACATACAATTAGTAGAAAATAAGTAAAACTAAATCAAAAATGGTCAGTGAGTTTGACTTACTGTCGGTATTGCTTCGACAACTTTCCACAGCAACACAGTTCATAAGAACTCTGAAAATGAACACAAAAATCGGTGACAAATATTTAGGAGAGTTCATACAGTAACATTCTGTACATCTCAGTCCAGTCCACATCATCACTCCAAATAAGCAATGCCTTAGTGTTGCCCTTAGCGTTGCCCTTAGTGTTGCCCTTAGCGTTGCCCTTAGTGTTGCCCTTAGCGTTGCCCTTAGTGTTGCCCTTAGCGTTGCCCTTAGTGTTGCCCTTAGCGTTGCCCTTAGTGTTGCCCTTAGCGTTGCCCTTAGCGTTGCCCTTAGCGGTGCCCTTAGCGTTGCCCTTAGTGTTGCCCTTAGTGTTGCCCTTAGTGTTGCCCTTAGCGTTGCCCTTAGCGTTGCCCTTAGCGTTGCCCTTAGCGTTGCCCTTAGCGTTGCCCTTAGCGTTGCCCTTAGCGTTGCCCTTAGCGTTGCCCTTAGCGGTGCCCTTAGTGTTGCCCTTAGTGTTGCCCTTAGTGTTGCCTTTAGCGGTGCCCTTAGTGTTGCCCTTAGTGTTGCCCTTAGTGTTGCCCTTAGTGTTGCCCTTAGCGTTGCCCTTAGCGTTGCCCTTAGCGTTGCCCTTAGCGTTGCCATTAGCGTTGCCCTTAGCGTTGCCCTTAGCGTTGCCCTTAGCGTTGCCCTTAGCGGTGCCCTTAGTGTTGCCCTTAGCGTTGCCCTTAGCGTTGCCCTTAGCGTTGCCCTTAGCGTTGCCCTTAGCGGTGCCCTTAGCGGTGCCCTTAGCGTTGCCCTTAGCGTTGCCCTTAGCGTTGCCCTTAGCGTTGCCCTTAGTGTTGCCCTTAGCGTTGCCCTTAGCGTTGCCCTTAGCGTTGCCCTTAGCGTTGCCCTTAGCGTTGCCCTTAGCGGTGCCCTTAGTGTTGCCCTTAGTGTTGCCCTTAGTGTTGCCCTTAGTGTTGCCCTTAGCGGTGCCCTTAGCGTTGCCCTTAGTGTTGCCCTTAGCGGTGCCCTTAGTGTTGCCCTTAGTGTTGCCCTTAGTGTTGCCCTTAGTGTTGCCCTTAGTGTTGCCCTTAGCGTTGCCCTTAGCGGTGCCCTTAGTGTTGCCCTTAGTGTTGCCCTTAGTGTTGCCCTTAGCGTTGCCCTTAGCGTTGCCCTTAGCGGTGCCCTTAGCGTTGCCCTTAGCGTTGCCCTTAGCGTTGCCCTTAGTGTTGCCCTTAGCGTTGCCCTTAGCGTTGCCCTTAGCGTTGCCCTTAGCGTTGCCCTTAGCGTTGCCCTTAGTGTTGCCCTTAGCGTTGCCCTTAGCGTTGCCCTTAGTGTTGCCCTTAGTGTTGCCCTTAGTGTTGCCCTTAGTGTTGCCCTTAGCGACCCATGAGTAGGTTTCAGTTCACCTATTGAACACTGTCTGGCTTTTCAGTTTTAAAAAACCCTGGTAAGTTAGTATTGATAACGTCCTCTCTTTCCTCCATGACCCCAACCAGTTCCACCACCTCGCCAGCCACCCTTACCCCCTCCTCCCCAACCACCACCACCACCACCATCTCCCCAACTACCACCACCACCACCTCGACCACCTCCCCAACCACCACCACCACCACCACCACCTCCCCGACCACCACCACCTCCCCGACCATCACCACCTCCCCGACCACCACCCCAACCCCCTCCGCCGTCTTGTCTCTTCTGCCAGGTTGGAGATAATATAAGGCAAGTACTGGAAACAATAGAACAATAGAACACTATGAAAAATCTGGGAAACCAGGCCTGCTATTCATAGCAGACTTCGAAAAGGCTTTTGATAAAGTACAACTGGGGTTTATATATAAATGCCTGGAGCATTTCAATTTTGGAGAATCTCTTATAAAATGGGTTAAAATCATGTATAGTTACCCTAAGTGTCAAATAGTAAATAATGGCTATTTCTCAGAAAGTTTTAAACTGTCAATAGGAGTGAAACAAGGTTGTCCACTATTGGCATATCTATTTATTATGGGCATCGAGATGTTAGCTATTAAAATCAGATCCAACAATAATATCAAGGGATTAGAAATCCAGGGCTTTTTTTAAAGGTGCCATTGTACGCTGATGATTCATGTTTTCTTTTAAATCCACAACTAGAATCCCTCCACAGCCTCATAGAGGATCTAAATACATTTTCTAACCTCTCTGGATTACAACCAAATTATGATAAGTGTACTATATTACGTATTGAATCACTAAAAAATACAATTTTTACATTACCATGCAGTTTACCAATAAAATGGTCTGATGGTGATGTGGATATATACTCGGAATACATATCCCAAATGAAATAAATGATCTCACTCCAATACATTTTAATAGAAAGTTAGCAAAAATAGATAAGATCTTGCTCTCTCCAGATGAAATCTTGCGACTTGTGACGGCCGGCCGCCCAACAACCTGCCCGCTTGACCCTATCCCCTCCTCTCTTCTCCAGTCCATTTCTGGAGACCTTCTCCCTTACCTCACCTCACTCATCAATTCATCCTTGACCGCTGGCTATGTCCCTTCCGTCTTCAAGAGAGCGAGAGTTGCACCCCTCCTCAAAAAACCTACACTCGATCCCTCCAATGTCAACAACTACAGACCAGACCAGTATCCCTTCTTTCTTTTCTCTCCTTCTAGACCTGTCTGCTGCCTTTGATACTGTGAACCATCAGATCCTCCTCTCCACCCTCTTCGAGCTGGGCATCTCCGGCGCGGCCCACTCTTGGATTGCGTCCTACCTGACCGGTCGCTCCTACCAAGTGGCGTGGCGAGAAGCTGTCTCCGCACCACATGTTCTCACCACTGGTGTCCCCCAGGGCTCAGTTCTAGGCCCTCTCCTATTCTCTCTATACAACAAGTCACTTGGCTCTGTCATATCCTCACATGGTCTCTCCTATCATTGCTACGCAGACGACACACAATTAATCTTCTCCTTTCCCCCTTCTGATAACCAGGTGGCGAATCGCATCTCTGCATGTCTGGCAGACATGTCAGTGTGGATGTCGGATCACCACCTCAAGCTGAACCTTGGCAAGACGGAGCTGCTCTTCCTCCCGGGGAAGGACTGCCTGCTCCATGATCTTGCCATCACGGTTGACAACTCCATTGTGTCCTCCTCCCAGAGTGCAAAGAACCTTGGCGTGACCCTGGACAACACCCTGTCGTTCTCCGCTATCATCAAAGCAGTGACCCGATCCTGTAGGTTCATGCTCTACAACATTCGCAGAGTACGACCCTGCCTTACACAGAAAGCGGCACAGGTCCTAATCCAGGCACTTGTCATCTCCCGTCTGGATTACTGCAACTCGCTGTTGGCTGGGTTCCCTGCCTGTGCCATTAAACCCCTACAACTTATCCAGAACGCTGCAGCCCGTCCCAAGTTCTCTCACGTCACCCCGCTCCTCCGCACACTACACTGGCTTCCAGTTGAGGCTTGCGTCTACTACAAAACCATGGTGCTTGCCTACGGAGCTGTGAGGGGAACGGCACCTCCTTACCTTCAGGCTCTGATCAGACCCTACACCCAAACGAGGGCATTGCGTTCATCCACCTCTGGCCTGCTAGCCCCCCTACCTCTACGGAGGCACAGTTTGCGCTCAGCCCAGTCAAAGCTATTCGCTGCTCTGGCACCCCAATGGTGGAACAAGCTCCCCCACAACGACAGGACAGCGGAGTCACTGACCACCTTCCGGAGACACTTGAAACCTTACCTCTTTAAGGAATACCTGGAATAGTATAAAGTAATCCTTCTTTGGCAGTACGTCCAACCGGCCACACATCCGCAGACCACGTGTATGGCATCGTGTGGGCGAGCGGTTTGCTGATGTCAACGTTGTGAACAGAGTGCCCCAGGGTGGCGGTGGGGTTATGGTATGGGCAGGCATAAGCTACGGACAACGAACACAATTGCATTTTATCGATGGCAATTTGAATGTACAGAGATACTGTGACGAGATCTTGAGGCCCATTGCCGTGCCATTCATCCACCGCCATAATCTCATGTTTCAGCATGATAATGCACGGCTCCATGCCGCAAGGATCTGTACACAATTCCTGGAAGCTGAAAAATTTCCCAGTTCTTCCATGGCCTGCATACTCACCAGAAATCTCACCCATTGCGGTTATGTATTATCCATTTGACAATAAATGGTTTTATACCAATGCTGCCTCTGGTCTCCACTGGCGTCCCATTGCCTGGCATTAATAATGGCTTCCAGTGTAGGCCTCCTGCATCTAACAGTAATTACTCCACAGAGTTATAGACATGGGGAAAACACATGTGTCTTGTGTAAACGCATTAAATCTGGTTTGCAGGGTTACATTAGAAACAATGAAATAAAAGCCATACTTATGCAATGTTGTTATGGTAACAGCTCAATGATATTGTCATGTCAGGTGAGTTCCTCCATTAAAAATGTCAAGAGCCACCCTACCCTGTGTTGTTCAGAGAGGGTGATTCTGAGCCACCCTACCCTGTGTTGTTCAGAGAGGGTGATGCTGAGCCACCCTACCCTGTGTTGTTCAGAGAGGGTGATGCTGAGCCACCCTACCCTGTGTTGTTCAGAGAGGGTGATGCTGAGCCACCCTACCCTGTGTTGTTCAGAGAGGGTGATGCTGAGCCACCCTACCCTGTGTTGTTCAGAGAGGGGTGATGCTGAGCCACCCCTACCCTGTGTTGTTCAGAGAGGGTGATGCTGAGCCACCCTACCCTGTGTTGTTCAGAGAGGGTGATGCTGAGCCACCCTACCCTGTGTTGTTCAGAGAGGTTTGATGCTGAGCCACCCTACCCTGTGTTGTTCAGATAGGGTGATGCTGAGCCACCCTACCCTGTGTTGTTCAGAGAGGAATGATGCTGAGCCACCCTACCCTGTGTTGTTCAGAGAGGAATGATGCTGAGCCACCCTACCCTGTGTTGTTCAGAGAGGGTGATGCTGAGCCACCCTACCCTGTGTTGTTCAGAGAGGGTGATGCTGAGCCACCCTAGCCTGTGTTGTTCAGAGAGGGTGATGCTGAGCCACCCTAGCCTGTGTTGTTCAGAGAGGGTGATGCTGAGCCACCCTATAGCCAGGGATGGGGAAAATTATAAAATATAATTACAAAATACAATTTTGAAATACAATAAGCAGCAATGTATAAAAATAAACAACTAAATACCTGTATTTAGAAATGTATTTAAATTAAACACATTTATTTTTTATTTAAAATACAGAAATACATTTGCAAGCAGCCAGCCCGAACAGCAACAACATTCTCAGTAACGGTTACAGACATGTTTGACTTGCTCTGACTGTGATATGCTGTTGTTTATCTACCATAGTTGAATGCACTGACTAAGTCCCTCTGGATAAGAGTGTCTGCTGAATGACCAACATGTAAACGTAGATGGGAACATTAACATACCAAAATGAACCTGTGCTGGGATGAGAGGCACGTCAGCCTTACATAACAGGCTGGGGCTGAGCAAACAGACCCTGATTAAATATGGCCTAGTAATGCCATCTGCTTTTTTCTTAGGAGGATGATTCAGAGCACTAGCAGTTTGGTGTGTGTCTGTTTCTATGTTTGTGTGTGTGGTGTGTGTCTGTTTATATGTTTGTGTATGTGGTGTGTGTCTGTGTGTGTCTGTGGGGATATCAATATCTAACCCTGAGAGAGTTAGTCTTCCCCCTTCTAAAGTAGAGGGTCATCGAGGGGTTCTATTGGTAATGATAGTGATCATCATACAGTAGACTGCTCCATCATACAGTAGACTGCTCCACCATACAGTAGACTGCTCCACCATACAGTAGACTGCTCCACCATACAGTAGACTGCTCCACCATACAGTAGACTGCTCCAGCATACAGTAGACTGCTCCACCATACAGTAGACTGCTCCAGCATACAGTAGACTGCTCCATCATACAGTAGACTGCTCCATCATACAGTAGACTGCTCCATCATACAGTAGACTGCTCCACCATACAGTAGACTGCTCCATCATACAGTAGACTGCTCCATCATACAGTAGACTGCTCCAGCATACAGTAGACTGCTCCACCATACAGTAGACTGCTCCAGCATACAGTAGACTGCTCCACCATACAGTAGACTGCTCCAGCATACAGTAGACTGCTCCAGCATACAGTAGACTGCTCCAGCATACAGTAGACTGCTCCACCATACAGTAGACTGCTCCACCATACAGTAGACTGCTCCACCATACAGTAGACTGCTCCACCATACAGTAGACTGCTCCACCATACAGTAGACTGCTCCAGCATACAGTAGACTGCTCCACCATACAGCAGACTGCTCCACCATACAGTAGACTGCTCCACCATACAGTAGACTGCTCCACCATACAGTAGACTGCTCCAGCATACAGTAGACTGCTCCACCATACAGCAGACTGCTCCATCATACAGTAGACTGCTCCAGTCGACTGCTCCAGTAGACTGCTCCAGCATACAGTAGACTGCTCCAGCATACAGTAGACTGCTCCAGCATACAGTAGACTGCTCCAGCATACAGTAGACTGCTCCAGCATACAGTAGACTGCTCCAGCATACAGTAGACTGCTCCAGCATACAGTAGACTGCTCCACCATACAGTAGACTGCTCCACCATACAGTAGACTGCTCCAGCATACAGTAGACTGCTCCAGCATACAGTAGACTGCTCCAGCATACAGTAGACTGCTCCACCATACAGTAGACTGCTCCACCATACAGTAGACTGCTCCAGCATACAGTAGACTGCTCCACCATACAGTAGACTGCTCCACCATACAGTAGACTGCTCCACCATACAGTAGACTGCTCCAGCATACAGCAGACTGCTCCAGCATACAGTAGACTGCTCCACCATACAGCAGACTGCTCCAGCATACAGCAGACTGCTCCAGCATACAGTAGACTGCTCCACCATACAGTAGACTGCTCCAGCATACAGTAGACTGCTCCAGCATACAGTAGACTGCTCCAGCATACAGCAGACTGCTCCAGCATACAGTAGACTGCTCCAGCATACAGTAGACTGCTCCAGTAGACTGCTCCAGCATACAGTAGACTGCTCCAGCATACAGTAGACTGCTCCAGTAGACTGCTCCAGCATACAGTAGACTGCTCCAGTAGACTGCTCCAGCATACAGCAGACTGCTCCAGCATACAGTAGACTGCTCCACCATACAGTAGACTGCTCCACCATACAGTAGACTGCTCCATCATACAGTAGACTGCTCCATCATACAGTAGACTGCTCCAGCATACAGCAGACTGCTCCATCATACAGCAGACTGCTCCAGCATACAGCAGACTGCTCCAGCATACAGCAGACTGCTCCAGCATACAGTAGACTGCTCCATCATACAGTAGACTGCTCCAGCATACAGTAGACTGCTCCAGCATACAGTAGACTGCTCCATCATACAGTAGACTGCTCCAGCATACAGTAGACTGCTCCAGTAGACTGCTCCAGCATACAGTAGACTGCTCCAGCATACAGCAGACTGCTCCAGCATACTGCTCCAGCATACAGCAGACTGCTCCAGAGCTCGCATACAGTAGACTGCTCCATCATACAGTAGACTGCTCCAGCATACAGTAGACTGCTCCACCATACAGTAGACTGCTCCACCATACAGTAGACTGCTCCAGCATACAGTAGACTGCTCCAGCATACAGTAGACTGCTCCATCATACAGTAGACTGCTCCACATACGCTAGTAGACTGCTCCATCATACAGTAGACTGCTCCAGCATACAGTAGACTGCTCCAGCATACAGTAGACTGCTCCAGCATACAGTAGACTGCTCCAGCATACAGTAGACTGCTCCATCATACAGTAGACTGCTCCACCATACAGTAGACTGCTCCAGCATACAGTAGACTGCTCCACCATCACAGTAGACTGCTCCACCATACAGTAGACTGCTCCAGCATACAGTAGACTGCTCCAGCATACAGTAGACTGCTCCAGCATACAGTAGACTGCTCCACCATACAGTAGACTGCTCCACCATACAGTAGACTGCTCCAGCATACAGTAGACTGCTCCACCATACAGCAGACTGCTCCACCATACAGTAGACTGCTCCACCATACAGTAGACTGCTCCAGCATACAGTAGACTGCTCCACCATACAGTAGACTGCTCCACCATACAGTAGACTGCCTCCATCATACAGTAGACTGCTCCAGTAGACTGCTCCAGTAGACTGCTCCAGCATACAGTAGACTGCTCCACCATACAGTAGACTGCTCCAGCATACAGTAGACTGCTCCAGCATACAGTAGACTGCTCCAGCATACAGCAGACTGCTCCAGCATACAGTAGACTGCTCCAGCATACAGTAGACTGCTCCAGTAGACTGCTCCAGCATACAGTAGACTGCTCCAGCATACAGTAGACTGCTCCAGTAGACTGCTCCAGCATACAGTAGACTGCTCCAGTAGACTGCTCCAGCATACAGCAGACTGCTCCAGCATACAGTAGACTGCTCCACCATACAGTAGACTGCTCCACCATACAGTAGACTGCTCCACCATACAGTAGACTGCTCCATCATACAGTAGACTGCTCCATCATACAGCAGACTGCTCCAGCATACAGCAGACTGCTCCATCATACAGTAGACTGCTCCAGTAGACTGCTCCAGCATACAGTAGACTGCTCCAGTAGACTGCTCCAGCATACAGCAGACTGCTCCAGCATACAGTAGACTGCTCCACCATACAGTAGACTGCTCCACCATACAGTAGACTGCTCCATCATACAGTAGACTGCTCCATCATACAGTAGACTGCTCCATCATACAGCAGACTGCTCCAGCATACAGCAGACTGCTCCATCATACAGTAGACTGCTCCAGCATACAGCAGACTGCTCCAGCATACAGTAGACTGCTCCACCATACAGTAGACTGCTCCAGCATACAGTAGACTGCTCCAGCATACAGTAGACTGCTCCAGCATACAGTAGACTGCTCCATCATACAGTAGACTGCTCCAGCATACAGTAGACTGCTCCATACGTAGACTGCTCCAGCATACAGTAGACTGCTCCAGCATACAGCAGACTGCTCCAGATAGACTGCTCCAGCATACAGCAGACTGCTCCAGTAGACTGCTCCAGCATACAGTAGACTGCTCCACCATACAGTAGACTGCTCCATCATACAGTAGACTGCTCCAGCATACAGTAGACTGCTCCACCATACAGTAGACTGCTCCACCATACAGTAGACTGCTCCAGCATACAGTAGACTGCTCCAGCATACAGTA
>NW_025533833.1:372500-401246 GCF_020615455.1 Coregonus clupeaformis | reverse complement strand
CAACTGCAGGCCTCCCGTAGGCACTACGAGGGGTAGTGCGTCGGCTCAGTATTCACTGGGGCCAAGCTTCCTCCATCAACTATACCAGGAGTCAGACTCCAGCCACCTAGTCATAGATTGTTCTCTCTGGTCCAAAGGAGCTTCTAACCAGCTTCTATCCCCAAGCCGTAAGACTCCTGAACATCTAATCAAATGCTACCCAATTATTTCATTGCCCCCACCCCACTTTACGCTGCTGCTACTCTCTGTTTTATCTATCCAGTCACTTTAATAACTCTACCTACATATACATATTACCTCAATTACCTCTCGACTAACCGGTGCCCCATACATTATTTCGATATCGGTACCCCCTGTGTATAGCCTGCGCTATTGTTAATTTACTTTCTTTAATTATTTGTTACTTTTATTTTGTATTATTTTATATTTATTTTTGTGATTTTCTTTTGGTATTCTTTCTTAAAACTGCATTGTTGGTTAAGGGCTTGTAAATATGACATTTTACTGTGGGTCTACCACCTGTTGTATTCAGCTGGTATAGCGTGCATTATCATTCATTTAATTCCATTGTTTCTTCTTTCTTCATTTGCTTCTTCTGTTGCAGTCAATCACGGCTGTTAATGAGGATCATTAGTAACAGTTGATAATACCCCCATGACCAAAGTATGTGACTAACAAATCAACATCTCATTCAAAAAATCATGGGCATTAATATGGAGTTGTCCCTATGCTACTATAACAGCCTCCACTCATTTGGGAAGGCTTTCCACTGAATCCAAATCCAAATCAAATGTTATTTGTCACATGCGCCGAATACAACAGGTGTAGACCTTACAGTGAAAGTTACTTACACCCTTAACCAACAATGCAGTTTAAGAAAAATAAGTGTTGAGTAAACAATGATGTAAAAACACCCAGTCAATGAGGCACCAATTCGTAGGGGTTGTCCGCAGAAGTTAGGCGTGCGGGGGCGACAGCCTTTCCTCCAGCCAACGGCCTCATCGTCTGACCTCTTCGAGGCACCTGGCACTCCTCTCTACTCCTTCCTCCTCCTTTGGCCATCGTGAGGCAGGGGGCCTGAACCCATGGAGTAGGGGCTGCACACACCCTACCAGCGGCAGTGTCCCCACGATGGAGACAGCTGCGGGCTGTGTCCCTATTGCGCTGACAGGAGGGCCACCAGCTTCAGCGGTGTCAGTGCTTCCCAACCCAGCGGTCCACTGGGGCAGAGGAGTGGCCCCGTGATCACCCGTCTCCCAGGGTAGGCGTAGGTATTCCATCATCATCGTTTTTTCCGCCAAGCCCTTCCTGGTTTCCATTTCACTGGCTGCTGTCCTCGTGTCTGTGACTCCGTTCAAATTTCATCGACCAGGCCCTTTCCTCCTCCCTAACACCCTCCCATCTCTTTTTCCTTAAAGCTGATATGCTTGGCTATCCCCCTTCACGTCACATCCCCTCCCCTCCCCTCACCTCCCTCCCAAGCCTTCCCTCATCATCCCCTTTCTTTACAAAGTCATCCTCGCTTCCGTGGCTCCCCATACCCCACCTTCTCTTCGAGATGAGAATCCCCCTACCTGGGCACCTGGATGCCAGAAGACCCGTTTTCCCTTACCCTGTGGTTCCACAGTCACTTGAGAGTCCTGTAGTGTCCTCACCAGCCCATCATTCCGTTCCTCCCGTATCGTTGGCTGACGTTGTTTTGGGACGTAGATGTGGAAGCATCCACCAGGCTCTGGATAGAAACCTGCGCATCTATGCTCCCTTGGCGCACTCTACATCCCCACAGGTGATAGGCTGTTGACCTGGCCGCACTACATCCTCTATCGCCGCTAGACCCGCACTCATTAAATCCATCTCCGCTATTACTGGTGGCCTCATCTTGGCGCAGGATGTCGCCCTGTTCCCAAAACAAATCCCCAAGCACGCTCCAGCAGGGAAACTCCTTCCTTCCCGTGCCTCAGTGGCCTTTGTCCCATCTGTCCATAGATTTCGTTTACTGATCTCCCTAATAATGGTTTCACCACTATCTATGGTTGTTGTGGACAGATTCTTAAAGTCCTGCCATGTTATCCTCTCTCTGGTCTCCCCTACCGCTTCTCCAGGTCGCTGAGGCACTGTTCCAGCAGGTCTTCCGGCACTATGGCCTTCCGGAGATATCGTCTCTCCACCGTGGCCCTCAATTCCGTCGCGGGTATGGAGAGCCTTCATGGAGAAACTGGGAGCCACGGTCAGCCTCAATCCTGGTACCGGCCTCCAGTCAACGGGCGAGGTGGAGAGGACCAATCAGGAGCTGGGGAGGTTCCTGAGGGAGTCACCGCCAGGACCAGCAGGGGGAGTGGGCCAGTTCCTTCACTGCCCAGAACTCAATTCTCACTCCTCCACCTGGGCTGACTCCCCTTCCAGTGCACTCCTGGGATATCAGCTGGCCCTGGACCCGTGGACCCGGGCCAGACCGCCCTGCGGTGGGACGAGTGGTTTCTGGCGCCAGAGGCGAGGCGGACCACCACCGCAGTGAGGCTCCCGTGTTGCCCATTCTGGTAGGAGGCCCTCCATTCTCCATCAGGAACCTCCCACTCTGCCTACTGTCACGCCTCTCTCCCCCTCTCCCTCGACAGTCGCCAGTCCTGATCCTGGCACCATCATTACGCACCCTGGACCTCATCATGCACCGATTACTCTCCCTGTATTAGCCCTTCAGTCATCAGGCAGTATTGGTTTTGTCTCGTTCAGTACGCTTCTCCTGTTTTGTTTATCTGCCTTCTTATTATTATAAAACTCACCTTCTCACCTGCTTCCTGACTCCCAGCGTATACGTTACAAGGGTTTCACTGTGCTGGTTTTAGTGCAGGAGTTACAATAGCTTGCACCTTCTTCCGATATGCAATTAAAACGGTTTTGAAGAAGGTGGTGGGGATAGGATCGAGAAGGCAGTTAGAAGGCTTGTTGTGATGTCACTTTCCTGAGCGTGTCTGTGTCAACAGGGAAAATAAATCCATAGTGCCTTTGCGTGGTAGGCTAAGGAACATGTCATCAAACTTCTTATCAGGTCTTGATTGACTGATGCGCCTATCTTATCTCTAAAATAGCCGCAAAATCATCACATTTAGATGTGGAGGAAAGTTCACATAGGTTTGCGGGGGTAGGATTTATCAGGCCACTAATGCTTGAGAAGAGCACTCTCAAATTATTCGGATTATTAGTGATCAAATTAGAAAAATGAGCCAGTTAGAAAAATGAATAAGTGATCATATCAATGTTACTAGATAGATGATTGATGTAAGTGAAGCAAACAGAGAGAAATATGGATAGCTTAAGAGCACCCTACCCTACACACTACCTACACACTACCCTACACACTACACACTACACACTACCTGCACACTACACACTACCCCTGCACACTACCCTAAACACTACACACTACCCTACACACTACCCTACACACTACCCACACACTACCCTACACACTACACACTACACACTACCCTGCACACTACACACGACCCTGCACCACTACCCTACACACTGACACACTACCCTGAGCACTACCCTACACACTACACACTACCCTGCACAGTACCCTGCACACTACCCTACACACTACACACTACCTACCCTGCACAGTACCCGACACACTACACACTACCCTACACACTACACACTACACACTACCCTGCACAGTACCCTACACACTACACACTACACTACCCTGAACACTACACACTACCCTACACACTACCTACACACTACACACTACCCGCACACTACCCTACACACTACCTGCACACTCACACACTACCCACACACTACCTACACACTACACTACCACCCCTGCACACTACACAACACACTACACACTACCCAACACACTACACACTACACTATACACTACTCACTACCCTACACACTACACACTACCTACACACTACACTACCCTACACTCTACACACTACCCTACACACTACACACTACCTACACACTACACTACCCTGCACACTACACACTACCCTACACACTACACACTACCCTACACACTCACACACTACCCTACACACTACACACTACCCTCACACTACCCTACACTACACTCCATACTACACTACACTCCATACTGAACAGCAGCAGGAGCTCAGCGCTGGGACCTGAGGCTCAGGCTTCATGTTATTGCTTTTCTATTTCCAAAGCTCTCCTGTCTGCGCAAGTGTCAGAGCGGAGGATGTGAACCAGCATATCAGCGGTTTCTTGTCATTAACTTTACCAAGATAATGGTACTGTTGGTATTATAGCTCTAGTTCTACTATGAGAGTGAACGGTGTCCAATACACCGTAGGCTACACTGGTCTCCTGTACAGTCTGAAAGGGAATGGGATAAGGGTTCTGGGATATCTGATTCCCCCTGGTTGACCAGGAGATGACCGTGGGACAGAGGCAAACAGAGAGCAGTGGGTCTGTTAATCTAACCTTGTAACAAGGGGAGACAGAGCAGTGTTAATCTAACCTTGTAACAAGGGGAGACAACGCCACCTTCTCACCATTTTCCTTTGCCTTTTCACCCCTAACCCTCAGACAGAGCGTGCTCCAGGAAGGCCTCAGACAGAGCGTGCCCAGGAAGACCTCAGACAGACCAGGCCACATACAGACCGTGCCCAGGAAGGCCTCAGACAGACTGCAGTGCCCAGGAAGGCCTCAGACCAGGAAGGCCTCAGACAGACCAGGCCACATACAGACCGTGCCCAGGAAGGCCTCAGACAGAGCATGCCCAGGAAGGCCTCAGACAGAGCGTGCCCAGGAAGGCCTCAGACAGGCGTGCCCAGGAAGGCCTCAGACAGACCGTGCCCAGGAAGGCCTCAGACAGAGCGTGCCCAGGGAGGCCTCAAACAGACCATGCACAAGGAGGCCTCAGACAGACCGTGCCCAGGAAGGCCTCAGACAGACCAGGCCTCAGACAGACCAGGCAGGCAGATCTTTGTCTTCCTCTGACGTGGTGGTGCAGATGTGGCGCTAGGGCCATTTTTAGCCTCCTTCCCTCTTTCTTCTCTCGCTCCCTCGATCGCTCTGCCTCTTTATGGGTGGTGTACTGCAGCAGGAAGTGTCTGAGCCGCAGTACCGCAGGGCCTCGCTGAGCTGCATGGCAGACCTAATTAAAAAGGTTGACTTGGTTCTTCCTCTCCCCACCTCTCCTCTGAGGCTGCACCCTCCCCCACTTTCTTCCCTCACCCTCCCCCACTGTCCTCACCCTCCCCACTGTCCTCACCCTCCCCCACTGTCCTCACCCTCCCCACTGTCCTCACCCTCTCCACTGTCTACACCCTCCCACTCTCTCCATTGTCCTCAACCTTCCCCACTGTCCTCACTGTCCACACCCTCTCCACTGTCCACACCCTCTCCACTGTCCACACCCTCTCCACTGTCCACACCTCTCCACTGTCCTCACCCTCTCCACTGTCCTCACCCTCTCCACTGTCCTCACCCTCTCCACTGTCCACACCCTCCCCACTATCCTCACCCTCCCCACTGTCTTCACCCTCTCCACTGTCCTCACCCTCTCCACTGTCTACACCCTCCCCACTATCCTCACCCTCCCCACTGTCTTCCACACCCTCTCCACTGTCCACACCCTCTCCACTGTCCCCACCCTCCCCCACTGTCCTCACCCTCTCCCACTGTCCTCACCCTCTCCACTATCCTCACCCTCCCCACTGTCTTCACCCTCTCCACTGTCCACACCCTCTCCACTGTCCCCACCCTCTCCACTGTCCCCACCCTCCCCCTACTGTCCTCACCCTCCCCACTGTCCACACCCTCCCCCACTGTCCTCACTATCCTCACCCTCCCCTCACTGTCCACACCCTCCCCACTGTCCTCACTATCCTCCACCCTCCCCACTGTCCTCACTAACCTCACTCTCCTCACTATCCTCACCACTGTCCTCACTAACCTCACTCTCCCCACTGTCCTCACTCTCCCCACTGTCCTCACCCTCCCCACTGTCCTCACTAACCTCACTCTCCCCACTGTCCTCACCCTCCCCACTGTCCTCACCCTCCCCACTGTCCTCACTATCCTCACCCTCCCCACTGTCCACACCCTCCCCACTGTCCTCACTAACCTCACCCTCCCCACTGTCCTCACCCTCCCCACTCTCCCCACTATCCTCACTATACTCACCCTCCCCACGGACTTCACCCTCCCCACTGTCATGGAAAAGGCAACAAGCTCTTAAAGTCTCACTGCAGAATCAAATGTCCGAAACCTTGTCAATAAACATCACATTTCAAAGATTAAATGTAGGCATTAATTCCGAATGGTTAAGGTAAGGATTAAGTTTTGGGATAGGGTAAAAAAATAAAAAATAAAAATCCACCACTGGGATTGAAAACGTGACCCTCGAAGCCGGAGCTGACGGCATACGCCCATCCACCATTCCCTTACACAACGTCCCAGCAAAACCCAAACCTTCTTCAGGGTAATAACGCTCACTATTGCCCCTGGTTGCCGGTTTGGAATCATCTCCTGACGTCCTGCTTACCTGGACGGACGTCTAATTTCGCAGTGGATCTTGAGTGATCCCTCTGAGTAAAAGAGGTAGACACTTGTCCCAGTGCCGAACCTGACCCACGCTTGCCTGTTTGGCACAGGAACAAGGGGGTGGAGTGTGTGTATGTGTGTGTGTGTGTATGTGTGTGTATGTGTGTGTGGATGTGTGTGTGTGCGTATGTGTGTGTATCTGTGTGTGTGTGTGTGTGTGTGTGAGTGTGTGTGTGTGTCTGTGTGTGTGTGTATGTATATATATATATACAGTACCAGTCAAAAGTTTGGGACACACCTACTCATTTAAGGGTTTTTCTTTATTTTTGCTATTTTCTACATTGTAGAATAATAGTGAAGACATCAAAACTATGAAATAACACATATGGAATCATGTAGTAACTAAAAAGTATTAAACAAATCAAAATATATTTTAGATTTGAGATTCTTCAAAGTAGCCACCCTTTGCCTTGATGACAGCTTTGCACAATCTTGGCATTCTCTCAACCAGCTTCACCTGGAATGCTTTTCCACATATAGCTGCTTGTCCTTCACTCTGCAGTCCAATCCCAAACCATCTCAATTGGGTTGAGGTCGGGGGATTGTGGAGGCCAGGTCATCTGATGCAGCACTCCATCACTCTCCTTCTTGGTAAAATAACCCTTACACAGCCTGGAGGTGTGTTGGATCATTGTCCTGTTGAAAAACAAATGATAGTCACACTAAGCCCAAACCAGATGGGATGGCGTATCGCTGCAGAATGCTGTGGTAGCCATGCTGGTTAAGTGTGCCTTAAATTCATTCTGGGTCTTCCTTTCCTGTGGCGGTCCTCATGAGAGCCAGCTTCATCATAGCGCTTGATGGTTTTTGTGACTGCACTTGAAGAAACTTTCAAAGTTTAAACTTTCAAGCGCTAAGATGAAGCTGGCTCTCATGTTTTAAAGTAATGATGGACTGTCGTTTCTCTTTGCTTATTTGAGCAGTTTCTTGCCATAATATGGACTTGGTCTTTTACCAAATAGGGCTATCTTCTGTATACCACCCCTAATTTTTCACAACACAACTGATTGGCTCAAACGCATTAAGAAGGAAAGAAATTCCACAAATTAACGTTTTACAAGGCACACCTGTTAATTGAAATGCATTCCAGGTGACTACCTCATGAAGCTGGTTGAGAGAATGCCAAGAGTGTGCAAAGCTGTCATCAAGGCAAAGGATGGCTATTTGAAGAATCTCAAATCTAATTTGTTTAACACTTTTTTGGTTACTAGATGATTCCATGTGTGTTTTTCATAGTTTTGATGTCTTCACTATTATTCCACAATCTAGAAAATAGTTTTTCTTTAAACAAAAAACAAATGGAATGAGTAGGTTTTTCCAAACTATTGACTGGTACTGTATGTGTGTGTGTGTGTGTGTGTGTGTGTAAGTGTGTGTGTGTGTGTGTGTGTGTATGTATGTGTGTGTGTGTGTCAGACATATGCTCGGTCCGCTGGGTGTAAGCACAGCTGAACAAACAGATCAAGTAGCTGTGGAGCATCTGAAAGGGCAGGAGGCCTTATTTAACCCCCGCTGTCTGTCTGTCTGTCTGTCTGTCAGAGGGACAGACGGAGGGAAAAGGAGGAGGGAGGGAGGAGGGATAGGAGAAGGTAGAGCCAAGTAGGGTAAAGCAGGAGGAAAGGAGAGGAAGAGCGGAGAGGAGAGAGGAGAGGAGAGGAGAGGAGAGGAGAGGAGAGGAGAAAAAGAGAGGAGAGGAAAAACAGAGAGGAGAGTTGAGGAAGAGGAGAGGAGAGTAGAGGAAAAACAGAGAGGTGAGGCAGTCCAGCTCAGCAAGTCAAACTGACAGTACATACCGACTCGCAGCCTGCAGTTTACACACTGTAATCTAATGACATTTACCTTTTTAGCAGTCACTTTTATCCAAAGTGACTTATTACAGTGAGTGCATATATTTTTTAATGTGATCCCTGTGGGACTTGAACCCACAACCTTGGCGTTACACCAAGGGCTTGAGATCCCCCTGCTCTGTGTTGTTGTATTGTTCTTCACTATTTCAGACAGCAGCTAATTCACACCAAACCTGTTGGTCTAAAGAAGACAGCAGAACCAATCCGTTCTGTGCTCGGCACCCTAAGAAAAGAGGTAGGAGTTTTATAGACTACCACTTCTTAAGACTTCCTGGTATTGTATATGCTTCACTACTTGCCTCCCATGCTAAATTGATGATAGGAAATCAGCTTAGTTCATTAGAAGAGAGGAGAGGTGGAGAGGGAGGAGGGGGAGAGGAGAGGGAGAGAGGGAGAGGAGGAGGGGAGAGGAGAGGAGGAGGAGAGGAGAGGAGAGGAGAGGAGAGGAGAGGAGAGGAGAGGGAGGGGAGGGAAAGGAGGGGGAGAGGGAGAGGAGAGGAGAGGAGAGGAGAGGGAGAGGGAAAGGGAGAGGAGAGGAGAGGGGGAGAGGGAGAGGGAGAGAGGAGGAGAGGAGAGAGAGGGAGGAGAGGAGAGGAGAGAGAGGAGAGGGAGAGGAGAGGAGAGAGGGAAAGGAGAGGAGAGGAGAGGAGAGAGGGAAGGAGAGGAGAGGGAGAGGGAGAGGGAGAGGAGAGGGGAGAGAGGGAAAGAGGAGAGGAGAGAGGGAAAAGAGAGGAGAGGAGAGGAAAGAGGGAAAAGGAGAGGAAAGGAGAGGAGAGGAGAGGAGAGGAGAGAGGGAAAAGGAGAGAAGAGGAGAGACGAGGAGAGAGGGAAAAGGAGAAGAGAGGAGAGAAGAGAAGAGGAGAGGAGAGAAGAGGAGAGACGAGGAGAGAGGGAAAAGGAGAGGAGATGAGAGGAAAGAGGAGGAGAGGAGAGTAGAGAGGAGGAGAGGAGAGAGGAGAGAGGAGGCAGGGAGAGGAGAGAAGAGGAGAGGAGCCAGTCTTTAAAAGAGGGCCTGGGTCCCGGGCTGAACCATTCAAGGTGTCTCTCAGCACGACCTCCTAAACTCAAACCAGGCAGAGAAAATAAAGATCAAAGCCTCAACCAGCCCAGCCTGCTGTCCTCACATGACAAGAACTACTGTCACTGTGAATCACAACTACTGGGCTTGACGCACAGACATACACACACCCCATGGCCACCAAGCCTCAAAACACGGACCACTGTCTTACACCACGGCCACCACACACACACAAACACACAGAAAAAACACAACCCTTGGGCCAGTCATACCTTTGTCACACAAGGGCAGGCTAGGCTAGAAATAACCCTATGTGACCCTGACACATGAGCTCAACCAGCTAACAGCACGCTCTCCCCTCTCCTCTCCACTTCTCTCCTCCCCTTTTCCCACTCTCCTCTCCTCTCCTCTCCTCTCCTCCTCTCCTCTCCTCTCCTCTCCTCTCCTCTCCCCCCTCCCTCTCCCCTCTCCTCTCCTCTCCTCTCCTCCTCTCCTCCCCTCTCCTCTCCTCTCCTCTCCTCTCCCATCTCTCCTCTCATTTTCCCTCTCTCCTCTCCTCTCCTCTCTCCTACTCTCTCCTCTCCCATCTCTCCTCTCCTCTCATTTTCCCCCTCTCCTCTCCTCTCCTCTCCTCCTCTCTCCTCTCCTCTCCTCCTCTCTCCTCTCCTCTCCTCTCCTCTCCCATCTCTCCTCTCCTCTCATTTTCCCTCTCTCTCTCTCTCTCTCCTCTCCTCTCTCTCCTCTCATTTTCCCCCCTCTCCTCTCCTCTCCTCTCCTCTCTCTCCTCTCCTCTCCTCTCCTTTTCCCTCTCTCCTCTCCTCTCCTCTCCTCTCATTTTCCCTCTCTCCTCTCCTCTCCTCTCCTCTCCTCTCCTTTTCCCTCTCTCCTCTCCTCTCCTCTCCCTCTCCTCTCATTTTCCCCCTCTCTCCTCTCCTCTCCTCTCCTCTCCTTTTCCCTCTCTCCTCTCCTCTCCTCTCCTCTCCTCTCCTTTTCCTCTCTCCTCTCCTCTCCTCTCCTCTCCTTTTCCCTCTCTGCCCTCCTCTCCTCTCCTCCTCTCTACTTTTCTCTCCTCTTCTCATTCTCTCTCCTTTTACCCTCTCTCCTCTCCTCTCCTCCTCTCTCCTCTCCTCTCCTGTTCTCTCCTCTCCTTTTCCCTCTCTCCTCTCCTCTTCTCTTGTCTCCTTTTCTACTCTCTCTCTCTGTTATTCCTCTCCTGTCCTGCTCTCCCCTCTCCTCTCCTTTTCCCTCTCTCCTCATCTCTCCCCTCCTCTCCTCTCCTTTCCCCTTCCCCTTCTCCTCTCCTCTCCTCTCCTTTTACATCTCTCCTCTATCTCCTCCTCTCTCCCCTCTCTCCTCTCCTCTCCTTTTCCCCCTCTCCTCTCCTCTCCTCTCCTCTCCTCTCCTCTCCTCTCCTCTCCTCTCCTCTCCTCTCCTCTCCTCTCCTCTCTCCTCTCCTCTCCTCTATCTCCTCTCCTCCTCTCTCCCACCTCTCCTCTCCTCTCCTCTCCCCTCTCTGCCCTCCTCTTCTATCCTTTCCTTTTCCCTCTCTCCTCTCCTCCTCTCCTCCTCTCTACTTTTCTCTCCTCTTCTCCTTCTCTCTCCTTTTACCCCCTCTCCTCTCCTCTCCTCTCCTTTTACATCTCTCCTCTATCTCCTCTCCTCCTCTCTCCCATCTCTCCTCTCATTTTCCCTCTCTCCTCTCCTCTCCTCTCCTCTCCTCTCCTCTCCTCTCCTTTTCCCTCTCTCCTCTCCTCTCCTCTCCTTTTCCCTCTCTCCTCTCCTCCTCTCTACTTTTCTCTCCTCTTCTCCTTCTCTCTCCTTTTCCCTCTCTCCTCTCCTCTCCTCCTCTCTCCTCTCCTCTCCTCTCCTCTCCTTCTACATCTCTCCTCTATCTCCTCTCCTCCTCTCTCCCATCTCTCCTCTCCTCTCATTTTCCCTCTCTCCTCTCCTCTCCTCTCCTCTCCTCTCCTCTCCTCTCCTCTCCTCTCCTTTTACATCTCTCCTCTATCTCCTCTCCTCCTCTCTCCCATCTCTCCTCTCCTCTCATTTTCCCTCTCTCCTCTCCTCTCCTCTCCTCTCCTCTCCTTTCCCTCTCTGCCCTCCTCTTCTATCCTTTCCTTTTCCCTCTCTCCTCTCCTCCTCTCTACTTTTCTCTCCTCTTCTCCTTCTCTCTCCTTTTACCCTCTCTCCTCTCCTCCTCTCTCCTCTCCTGTTCTCTCCTCTCCTTTTCCCTCTCTCCTCTCCTCTTCTCTCCTCCTCTCTACTTTTCTCTCCTCTTCTCCTTCTCTCTCCTTTTACCCTCTCTCCTCTCCTCTCCTCTCCTCTCCTCTCCTGTTCTCTCCTCTCCTTTTCCCTCTCTCCTCTCCTCTTCTCTTGTCTCCTTTTCACTCTCTCCTCTTCCTCTCCTCTCTGTTATTCCTCTCCTGTCCTGCTCTCCCCTCTCCTCTCCTTTTCCCTCTCTCCTCATCTCTCCCCTCCCTTTCCCCTTCTCCTCTCCTCTCCTCTCACATCTCTCCTCTATCTCCTCTCCTCTCCTCTCCTCTCCTTTTCCCTATCTCCTCTCCTCTCCTCTCCTCTCCTCTCATTTTCCCCCTCTCCTCTCCTCTCCTCTCCTCTCCTTTTCCCTCTCTCCTCTCCTCTCCTCTCCTCTCCTCTCCTTTTCCCTCTCTCCTCTCCTCTCCTCTCCTCTCCTTTTCCCTCTCTGCCCTCCTCTCCTCTCCTCTCCTCCTCTCTACTTTTCTCTCCTCTTCTCATTCTCTCTCCTTTTACCCTCTCTCCTCTCCTCTCCTCCTCTCTCCTCTCCTCTCCTGTTCTCTCCTCTCCTTTTCCCTCTCTCCTCTCCTCTTCTCTTTTCTCCTTTTCACTCTCTCCTCTCTGTTATTCCTCTCCTGTCCTGCTCTCCCCTCTCCTCTCCTTTTCCCTCTCTCCTCATCTCTCCCCTCCTCTCCTCTCCTTTCCCCTTCCCCTTCTCCTCTCCTCTCCTCTCCTTTTACATCTCTCCTCTATCTCCTCCTCTCTCCCATCTCTCCTCTCCTCTCATTTTCCCCCTCTCCTCTCCTCTCCTCTCCTCTCCTCCTCTCTCCCACCTCTCCTCTCCTCTCCTCTCCTCTCCCCTCTCTGCCCTCCTCTTCTATCCTTTCCTTTTCCCTCTCTCCTCTCCTCCTCTCCTCCTCTCTACTTTTCTCTCCTCTTCTCCTTCTCTCTCCTTTTACCCCCTCTCCTCTCCTCTCCTCTCCTCTCCTTTTACATCTCTCCTCTATCTCCTCTCCTCCTCTCTCCCATCTCTCCTCTCATTTTCCCTCTCTCCTCTCCTCTCCTCTCCTCTCCTCTCCTCTCCTCTCCTTTTCCCTCTCTCCTCTCCTCTCCTCTCCTCTCCTTTTCCCTCTCTCCTCTCCTCCTCTCTACTTTTCTCTCCTCTTCTCCTTCTCTCTCCTTTTCCCTCTCTCCTCTCCTCTCCTCCTCTCTCCTCTCCTCTCCTCTCCTTCTACATCTCTCCTCTATCTCCTCTCCTCCTCTCTCCCATCTCTCCTCTCCTCTCATTTTCCCTCTCTCCTCTCCTCTCCTCTCCTCTCCTTTTACATCTCTCCTCTATCTCCTCTCCTCCTCTCTCCCATCTCTCCTCTCCTCTCATTTTCCCTCTCTCCTCTCCTCTCCTCTCCTCTCCTCTCCCTTTCCCTCTCTGCCCTCCTCTTCTATCCTTTCCTTTTCCCTCTCTCCTCTCCTCCTCTCTACTTTTCTCTCCTCTTCTCCTTCTCTCTCCTTTTACCCTCTCTCCTCTCCTCCTCTCTCCTCTCCTGTTCTCTCCTCTCCTTTTCCCTCTCTCCTCTCCTCTTCTCTCCTCCTCTCTACTTTTCTCTCCTCTTCTCCTTCTCTCTCCTTTTACCCTCTCTCCTCTCCTCTCCTCTCCTCTCCTCTCCTCTCCTGTTCTCTCCTCTCCTTTTCCCTCTCTCCTCTCCTCTTCTCTTGTCTCCTTTTCACTCTCTCCTCTTCCTCTCCTCTCTGTTATTCCTCTCCTGTCCTGCTCTCCCCTCTCCTCTCCTTTTCCCTCTCTCCTCATCTCTCCCCTCCCTTTCCCCTTCCCCTTCTCCTCTCCTCTCCTCTCACATCTCTCCTCTATCTCCTCTCCTCCTCTCTCCCATCTCTCCTCTCCTCTCATTTTCCCCCTCTCCTCTCCTCTCCTCTCTCCTCTCCTCTCCTCTCTCCTCTCCTCTCCTTTTCCCTCTCTCCTCTCCTCTCCTCTCCCCTCTCTGCCCTCCTCTTCTATCCTTTCCTTTTCCATCTCTCCTCTCCTCCTCTCTACTTTTCTCTCCTCTTCTCCTTCTCTCTCCTTTTACCCTCTCTCCTCCTCTCCTCTCCTCTCCTCTCCTCCTCTCCTGTTCTCTCCTCTCCTTTTCCCTCTCTCCTCTCCTCTTCTCTTGTCTCCATTTCACTCTCTCCTCTTCCTCTCCTCTCCTCTGTTATTCCTCTCATGTCCTGCTCTCCCCTCTCCTCTCCTTTTCCCTCTCTCCTCATCTCTCCCCTCCTCTCCTATCCTTTCCCCCTCTCCTCTCCTCTCCTTTTACATCTCTCCTCTATCTCCTCTCCTCCTCTCTCCCCTTCTCTCCTCTCCTCTCATTTTCCCTCTCTCCTCTCCTCTTCTCTTCTCTCCTCTACTTTTCCCTCTCCCTCTCCTCTTCTCTCCTTTTACATCTCTCCTCTCCTCCTCTCTCCTCCTCTCTCCTCTCCTCTCTGCTTTTCCCTCTCTCATCTCATCTTCTGTCCTCTCCTCTCCTCTCTTTTCCTCTCCCTTGATGAAATGGGGTCTCTACTCGCTGCAATAACACACACAATCAACCAAATGGTGCCGCTGCCTGTGTGTCTAGGGCATAGAACCTCCAGATCCTAGAAACACATAGAACCCCCCTCTCACCCCAAACCTCCCCCACCACTCCCCCTCTCACCCCAAACCTCCCGCTACCACTCCCCCTCTCACCTGGGTGGGGGGATCATCTGTGTACGGTTCCCTCCCATCCCCTCCAGGAGCCAAACACACAGGGCACATGCACGTTATGGTACAGGGACCACCAGGGAGGCATCTCATCTCCCCCCTCTCTCGCTCATCTCTCTCTCTGTGCAGGACAGAGAATATATTTATCCTTCTTAACATCTCTATCACACACAACATTCCCTCTTGGACACTGCGGTGGCTCCCTTCCAGAATCACCAGCTGGACAAACTCTGGTCTTAGGAGGGAGACTGACTGATACGACTGTTAAAAATAACTGGCCACCTACTCCTCTCTGGCTATTGGTTTCTATTGCCTTTCGACAATTTCATTAATCTGGAACCAATCTGTGCTAGGTATGTATGTTGGATGTAGAACCACAGAGGATGCTGCAGACGGTTTGCCTTTGGGGCTGAATGAGACGTGCGGTTTGCCTTTGGGGCTGAATGAGACGTGCGGTTTGCCTTGGGGCTGAATGAGACGTGCGGTTTGCCTTGGGGCTGAATGAGACGTGCGGTTTGCCTTGGGGCTGGATGAGACCAGACAGCATTAGACCGGATTCAGACCAGCAGGGGATTCTCAGATTCTTCCAGAATGCTAAGCTAATACTATATGCTACCTATACACACTAAGACAGCGTTTCCCAAACCGGGTCCTGAGGACCCCAAGGGGTGCACATTTAGGTTTTTGCCCTAGCACTACACAGCTGATTCAAATAATCAAAGCTTGATAATGAATTGATCATTTGAATAGGTGTGTACCCCTTGGGGTCCCCAGGACAGAGTTTGGGAAACGCTGCGCTAAGAGGAAAACATAAATATTCTCTGGATGACTGAAGGTAAGAGAACAGCGGAGCCGTTTTAAAACAGAACCCAGATCTGTGACACTAAAGCATAAACCTCAAACACAGCACTTTCAGAAGCAGAAGCTTTCAGTAAAAAATGTTTTATCTCAAGTGAAAAATGTTCCTAAAATGCACATAAGACCGAACATTTTAGTACCCAGCAAGGTTCTCCAGAGAAAGAGAAGGGAACACTACATACAAGCTAAACTCCCTGGCCTAGCAGACAATCATTATCTCTAATTTAACTTCAGACTAAACCATTTGTATGTTCACTTGTACAAGCTCCTTCTTCTGCAGACTTCTATTTCTGCTTAAGGGTTATTGTCCAGGGTGTAATTTATTCCTAGACTACAAATCTTTGGCAGCCTACAGTTATAGCTATGATATGTGGAGCTGAGAGGATAGGGTCTAGCTGTCTCTCTGGTTCAGGCCTCAAAAACAAAACGCTGGTCTACAAATAGCAAAATGTGTTTTAGGGACAACAAGGAGATGGAGGTGGAGAATTACAGTAGCCTGACAACAAGGAGATGGAGGTGGAGAATTACAGTAGCCTGACAACAAGGAGATGGAGGTGGAGAATTACAGTAGCCTACATCTCATGCTATACAAGACACACAACAGGAATGCATAACAGGTCTTACATGGAGAATAAGAGCACTTCCTCCCAGCTGCCCACTGCACTGAGGCTAGGAAACACTATCACCACCGATAAATCTACAATAATCGAGAATTTCAACAAGCATTTTGCTACAGCTGGCCATGCTTTCCATCTGGCTACCACTACCCAGGCCACCAACTCTGCACCCTCTGCTGCAACTTGCCCATGCCCCCCCCGCTTCTCCTTCACACAAATTCAGACAGCTGATGTTTTGAAAGCGCTGCAAAATCTGGACCCCCTACAAATCAGCTGGGCTAGACAATCTGGACCCTTTCTTTCTAAAACTAGCCGCCAAATTGTCGCAACCCCTATTACTAGTCTGTTCAACCTCTCTTTCATAACGTCTGAGATCCCCAGAGATTGGAAAGCTGCCGCGGTCATCCCCCTCTTCAAAGGGGGGTGACACTCTAGATCCAAACTGCTACAGACCTATATCCATCCTGCCCTGCCTTTCGAAAGTATTCGAAAGCCAAGTTAACAAACAGATCACCGACCATTTCGAATACCACCGTACCTTCTCCGCTATGCAATCCGGTTTCCGAGCTGGTCATGGGTGCACTTCAGCCACGCTCAAGGTCCTAAACGATATTATAACCGCGATTGATAATAGACAGTACTGTGCAGCCGTCTTCATCGACCTGGCCAAGGCTTTCGACTCTGTCAACCACCGCATTCTTATTGGCAGACTAAATAGCCTTGGTTTCTCAAATGACTGCCTCGCCTGGTTCACCAACTACTTCTCAGACAGAGTTCAGTGTGTCAAATCGGAGGGCCTGTTGTCTGGACCTATGGCAGTCTCTATGGGGGTGCCACAGGGTTCAATTCTTGGGCCGACACTTTTCTCCGTGTATATCAATGATGTCGCTCTTGCTGCTGGTGACTCTCAGATCCACCTCTACGCAGACGACACCATTTTGTATACATCTGGCCCTTCATTGGACACTGTGTTAACAAACCTCCAAACGAGCTTCAATGCCATACAACACTCCTTCAGTAGCCTCCAACTGCTCTTAAACACTAGTAAAACTAAATGCATGCTTTTCAATCGAACGCTGCTGGCACCCGCCCACCCGACTAGAATCACCACTCTCGACGGGTCTGACCTAGAGTATGCGGACAACTACAAATACCTAGATGTCTGGTTAGACTGTAAACTCAACTTCCAGACTCACATAAAGAATCTCCAATCCAAAGTTAAATCTAGAATCGGCTTCCTATTTCGCAACAAAGCCTCCTTCACTCATGCTGCCAAACATGCCCTCGTAAAACTGACTATCCTACCGATCCTTGACTTCGGCGATGTCATTTACAAAATAGCCTCCAACACTCTACTCAGCAAATTGGATGTAGTCTATCACAGTGCCATCCGTTTTGTCTCCAAAGCCCCATACACTACCCACCACTGTGACCTGTACGCTCTTTTTGGCTGGTCCTCACTACATGTTCGATCCGTCAAACCCACTGGCTCCAGGCCATCTATAAATCACTGCTAGGCAAATCCCCGCCTTATCTTAGCTCATTGGTCACCATAGCAGCACCCACCCGTAGTCTGCGCTCCAGCAGGTATATCTCACTGGTCATTCCCAAAGCCAACACCTCCTTTGGCCGCCATTCCTTCCAGTTCTCTGCTGCCAATGACTGGAACGAATTGCAAAAATCTCTGAAGCTGGAGACTCTTATCTCCCTCAATAACTTTAAGCATCAGTTATCAGAGCACCTTACCGATCACTGCACCTGTACACAGCCCATCTGAAATTAGCCCACCCAACTACCTCATCCCTATATTGTTATTTATTTTGCTCATTTGTACCCCAGTATCTCTATTTGCACATAATCTCTTGCACATCTAGCATTCCAGTGTTAATACTATTGTAATTATTTTGCACTATAGCCTATTTATTGCCTTACCTCCATAACTTGCTACATTTGCACACACTGTAAATATATTTTCTGTTGTATTTTTTGACTTTATGTTTTTTTACCCCATATGTAACTCTGTGTTGTTTTTATTGCACTGCTTTGCTTTATCTTGGCCAGGTCGCAGTTGTAAATGAGAACCTGTTCTCAACTGGCTTACCTGGTTAAATAAAGGTGAAATAAATAAAAAATAAAAAAATACATGTTTGAATGAAAGTAACGAATCTCAAATATCTGTTAGAGTCAATCTGCGTGCTCGTCGTCCAGGGTCTTGACCTGACTGCAATTCGACGTCATAACCAACTTCAGTGGGCAAATGCCCACTTTCGATGGCCACTGGCACGTTGGAAAAGTTATCTTCACAGATTAATCCCGGTTTCAACTGTACCGGGCAGATGGCAGACAGTGTCTATGGCGTCGTGTGGGAGAGTGGGGGTTATGGTATGGCCAGTCATAAGCTACGGACAACGAACACAATTGCATTTTATCAATGGCAATTTGAATGCACAGAGATACTGTGAAGAGATCCTGAGGCCCATTGTCGTGCCAAGCATCCACCGCCATCACCTCATGTTTCAGAATGATAATGCTCGGCCCCATGTTGCAAAGATATGTACACAATTCCTGGAAGCTGAAAATGTCCCAGTTCTTCCATGGCCTGCATACTCACCAGACATGTCACCGATTGAGCATGTTTGGGATGCTCTGGATTGACGCGTACGACAGCATGTTCCAGTTCCCGCCAATATCCAGCAACTTCGCACAGAATTGAAGAGGAGTGGGACAACATTCCACAGGCCATAACCAACAGCCTGATCAACTCGATGCGAATGAGATGTGTCGCGCTGCATGAGGCAAATGGTGGTAACACCATATACCGACTGGTTTTCTGATCCCAGTCATGTGAAATCCATAGATTTGGGCCTAATGAATTTATTTCAATTGACTGATTTCCTTATATGAACTGTAACGTTGAAATCTTTGCATGTTGCGTTTATAGTTTTGTTCAGGGTAGATATAAACGCCATTCCACATGTCATTATGTTATGTATACAAGTGTACGCAGATTACACTTTTATACACATGCCACAACTGCAGAAAACATTATTCAAAACACTTGAGTAACACCACCAATCAGCAACAGGATATTTATTTGTTGCAGAGCATTTCAGAAAGCAGAGTACAGAGTAATAGTAATATTATGATATTTTCATATTAATTTAATTACTGTTTCAAGTAATAATACATTTAAGCTGCATTTATTGGGACCATTGAATCATACATTTACTTCAATTACAACAATTTAAGCAAGAGAGTGAAACAAACTAAGATACTAAAGAAATGTCCAAGAACATCCACCTTTTCCATTTGGATTATCCTATGAAAAGCCCTCAATAATAATATACCCTTTTTTTCCTTTCATATTGTCAAATACAGTACTTTACTTCTACTTTTATAGCACCATTTTTCATTGGCATTACAAACGCACATCAAATCACGTCTTACTTATCTCTTAACAACAAAATACAGATCTCTTGTCATGTGACTCTACAAATATAAAGTGTTGTTTTTAAAATGGTGACTTACTAACAGTCTGGTTTGGTGGTGGTGGTGATGTGGTCAAGTTATTGTACCCACCCTGAGCCCTACATAGCTTCAGTACTGAAAACATGACACATTACACACCTGCATGGACAGGTCATCAAGAAGACGTAAGAAGATGTAGTTCAATTAGAGTTTGGCCTAGGTTCTTATTTATGCAGTTTCACATTTTTATTCCAGCTTTTAAAGCGAAAATCGTTGATTGAAACAATAACAAAGAAATCTAAGTTGATGAGGCATTTATAATTTATAAGAAATCAGTGCCTTCAGAAAGTATTTACAGTGGGGCAAAAAAGTATTTAGTCAGCCACCAATTGTGCAAGTTCTCCCACTTAAAAAGATGAGAGAGGCCTGTAATTTTCATCATAGGTACACGTCAACTATGACAGACAAATTGAGAGAAAAAAAATCCAGAAAATCCCATTGTAGGATTTTTAATGAATTTATTTGCAAATTATGGTGGAAAATAAGTATTTGGTCACCTACAAACAAGCAAGATTTCTGGCTCTCACAGACCTGTAACTTCTTCTTTAAGAGGCTCCTCTGTCCTCCACTCGTTACCTGTATTAATGGCACCTGTTTGAACTTGTTATCAGTATAAAAGACACCTGTCCACTACCTCAAACAGTCACACTCCAAACTTCACAATGGCCAAGACCAAAGAGCTGTCAAAGGACACCAAAAACAAAATTGTAGACCTGCACCAGGCTGGGAAGACTGAATCTGCAACAGGTAAGCAGCTAGGTTTGAAGAAATCAACTGTGGGAGCAATTATTAGGAAATGGAAGACATACAAAACCACTGATAATCTCCCTCGATCTGGGGCTCCATGCAAGATCTCACCCCGTGGGGTCAAAATGATCACAAGAACGGTGAGCAAAAATCCCAGAACCACACGGGGGGGACCTAGTGAATGACCTGCTGAGAGCTGGGACCAAAGTAACAAAGCCAACCATCAGTAACACACTACGCCGCCAGGGACTCAAATCCTGCAGTGCGAGACGTGTCCCCCTGCTTAAGCCAGTACATGTCCAGGCCCGTCTGAAGTGCATTTGGATGATCCAGAAGAGGATTGGGAGAATGTCATATGGTCAGATGAAACCAAAATATAACTTTTTGGTAAAAACTCAACTCGTCATGTTTGGAGGACAAAGAATGCTGAGTTGCATCCAAAGAACACCATACCTACTGTGAAGCATGGGGTTGGAAACATCATGCTTTGGGGCTGTTTTTCTGCAAAGGGACCAGGACGACTGATCCGTGTAAAGGAAAGAATGAATGGGGCCATGTATCGTGAGATTTTGAGTGAAACCCTCCTTCCATCAGCAAGGGCATTGAAGATGAAACGTGGCTGGGTCTTTCAGCATGACAATGATCCCAAACACACCGCCCGGCAGCGAAGGAGTGGCTTCGTAAGAAGCATTTCAAGGTCCTGGAGTGGCCTAGCCAGTCTCCAGATCTCAACCCCATAGAAAATATTTGGAGGGAGTTGAAAGTCTGTGTTGCCCAGCGACAGCCCCAAAACATCACTGCTCTAGAGGAGATCTGCATGGAGGAATGGGCCAAAATACCAGCAACAGTGTGTGAAAACCTTGTGAAGACTTACAGAAAACGTTTGACCTGTGTCATTGCCAACAAAGGGTATATAACAAAGTATTGAGAAACTTTTGTTATTGACCAAATACTTATTTTCCACCATCATATGCCAATAAATTCATTAAAAATCCTACAATGTGATTTTCTGGATTTTTTTTTCTATTTTTGTCTGTCATAGTTGACGTGTACCTATGATGAAAATTACAGGCCTCTCTCATCTTTTTAAGTGGGAGAACTTGCACAATTGGTGGCTGACTAAATACTTTTTTTCCCCACTGTATACCCCTTATTCCACATTATTATTTTTTATCTCACCCATCTACAGACAATACCCCATAATGACAAAGTGAAAACATATTTTTAGAAATGTTTGCACATTTATTGAAAATGGAAATACAGAAATATCTCATTTACATATTATAAATCACTTTTGGCGGAGATTACAGCTGTGAGTGTTTCTGGGTAATTCTCTAAGAGTTTTCCACTCCTGGATTGTGCAAAATATGCCCATTTATTATTTTCTAAATTCTTCCAAGCTCTGTCAAATTGGTTGTTGATCATTGCTAGACAACCATTTTCAGGTCTTGCCATAGATTTTCAAGTAGATTTAAGTCAAAACTGTAACTCGGCCACTCAGGAACATTCACTGTCTTCTTGCTAAGCAACTCCAGTGTATATTTGGCCTTGTGTTTTAGGTTATTGTCCTGCTGAAAGGTGAATTCATCTCCAAGTGTCTGGTGGAAAGCAGACTGAACCAGGTTTTCCTCCAGGATTTTGCCAGTGCTTATCTCTATTCCATAAATGTTTATCCTGAAAAACTCCCTAGTCCTTGCCGATGACAAGCATACCCACAACATGATGCAGACACCACCATGCTTGAAAATATGGAGATTGGTACTCAGTCATGTGTTGGATTTGCCCCAAACATAACGCTTTGTATTCAGGACAAAGTTAATTTCTTTGCCAATTTTTTTTGCAGTTTTACTTTAGTGCCTTATTGCAAACAGGATGCAAGTTTTGGAATATTTTTTATTCTGTACAGGCTTCCTTCTTTTCACTCTGTCAGTTAGGTTAGTACTGTGGAGTAACTACAATGTTCTCCTATCACAGCCATTCAACTCTGTAACTGTTTTGAAGTCACCATTCGCCTCATGGTGAAATCCCTGAGTGGTTTGCTCCTCTCTGGTAACTGAGTTGGGAAGGACGCCTGTATCTTTGTAGTGACTGGGTGTATTGATACACCATCCAAAGTGTAATTAATAACTTCACCAACTTCAATGGCAGCTTTTTATGCAACTTATGTGGCTTGTTAAGCACATTTTAAAAATGATTTAGGCTTGCCATAACAAAGGGGTTGAATATTTATTGACTCAAGACATTTCAGCTTTTCATTTTTTATTAATTTGTAACAGTTTCTAAAAACATGATTTCAGTTTGACTTTATGGGGGGGTATTGTGTGTAGGCCAGTAACACATCATCTCAATTTAATCCATAAAAAAAAAAATTCAGGCTGCAACACAAAAAAAAAAACATGGGGAAAAAGCCAAGGGGTGTATAATAAAACAGTACTTTCTGAAGACATCTGTATCATGAATTTATAAGTCCAAAAAATGGATGTAGCAGCTACGGATTCCAGCTTTCATTTCTCTTTTTGCAATTTTTATAAATTTTGGTGGAGTGGCAGCATACTAACTAATACTATGCTAGAGATACAGTACAATTGGATTTGATGACGCTTAGGTTTTAACTAAGCAGTGTGACTGTACGTGGGTAAACTTAGCCTCTTGAAAAGTGATCCCAACGGATTGCTTTTGTCGTTAATTATAATATTTCTCAACTCTTACGTACAAAACTCTCACAGCAAAACACACTATTACAAACGTCTAGGAGCCTTTCAGTGATAATATAGAAACCGACCAGTAACGTGTTCCTAAAAACCCTTCGCAACTCAACATGTTTCCAAATCACACAAATCAATGTTTTTTTTTTTTTGCATTCAAAAAGCACTTGAAATTTTGAAAGAATAACCATAATAAATGTCAAGCGTTAAAAACTAAGAAAAAATGTGCAATAGAAATGAATATTGTCCACCCTGTTTTCCTAGATTATTATACATTATAGGAAGGACGGTGCCTTTAGTAAAAAAAAAGAGACTGGAGGCCAGGTGTTGCTAAGCGGATTCTGGTATTGTAGGCTGGGAGCGTTAAGGTAAAGTTGGGCAAACAGTACATGCTGGAAGCTAACAGTGGCTATAGGGATAGTTATGAGTGCTGGAAGCTAACACCCCCTCTCTCGCTCTCTCTTTCCGACACCTGTTAAAACAGTCTAACTTTTTACTGCTGTGGGGGGGGATAGAGGAGGGGTTAGTGGGGCGTAGAGGTTACTCTTTAGTATCGCTAAGAAGGCTTTGGGGAGGGGGCGTGGCCCATTTGGGAAGTGGGTGTGGCATGTGGGGAAGTGGGTGTGGTTAAGTCAACTGTTGTCGCTGTATTGACCAGTCGACACACTCCTCCCTCGATGGCCAGCGACTGTCCTGCTACAGCCCCGGGAGGCAGGCGGGATATGTGAGTCTGGAGAGAGAGAGAGAGAGAGAGAGAGCGAGAGAGAGCGAGAGAGAGCGAGAGAGAGCGAGAGAGAGAGAGAGAGAGAGAGAGAGAGAGAGAGAGAGAGAGAGAGAGAGAGAGAGAGAGAGAGAGTGAGTACAGTTCTTACAAAATACATAGAAAAAGAGACAGAGACGGAGAATATTAAGAGAGATATGTAGAACAGAGAGAACGGAGGGGGTTGGGGGGTAACAGAGATTAGTGTTGAGGAGTGGAGAACCAGGGGGAGGAGAGGAGAGGAGAACCAGGGGGAGGAGTGGAGAACCAGGGGGAGGAGAGGAGAGTAACACAGCTGCGAGGCTGGGAGTGGGGCTTCCTTTTGTGGGATCAAAGGAGAACCGTCTCTCCTTGCGCTAATAACTCTAGCAGGCCAGGCCAGGCAGTAATCCCTGCCTCCCTTACCCTCCCAGTCTATAACACCCTAAGGTCATCTGGTACTACTGTGGGCCAACTCTGGCAGAGTCAGACCAGGACAGGCCAGGGTCCTGTTCAATAGGGGGGGCAAAAGAAAAGGTTTGAAAATGTTTTGCGATTAAGCTTCTTATTAGATAAGAGCTTCTCTTATTAAGTCCAGGAAGTCCCTGACCCTTTTTCAGTGTGTTTCCATCTGTTTGGTGCCTGACGACCACACAACCCAGGCCAGGACACACATGGCAACACTCACAGCAGCTCGTAGCCTGTTATCTCTGCTATGCCCCTCAGACTGCGTTCTATACCTCCCCTTCATCTTCAGACAGGGTTAAAAGTGGATTTAAATGGGTTAAGGGGGAGTACAGAAGACCCCACGAGTGAATCATACTTTTGATGTGCTCAACATGGTTACAAGAATTTCCTCCTAGTTGAAAAACTGAACATGACCATATCCTCGACACCACTATCAGATGGGACACAGCTGAGATGATCATTTCTGTTTCATTCAAACCCAGATTAAACATTACAGGAAGATGGAGTGAAAGAGCTGTGAGAGGGAAAAGGACTAAAGGGCTTCATAAACCAAACACAGAGGGTGATTATCCAACCACAGTGCTCAGGTGTGTGTGTGTGTGTGTGTGTGTGTATGTGTGTATGTGTACCCAGCCTGGTTGGTTGGCTGGTAAGAAGATCCACTGAACTAGATTAGATTGAACACTAGGTCCCTGTTCATTAGGGCACGCAACAGAAAACGTTTTAAAATGTTTTGCAACAGAAAACTCAAAACGAGTGTTTCTTATTGGACAAGTCATGGTAGTCCGTTGCGGTTTCAATGTGTTTTCTTCCGTTTGGTGCATAATGAACAGGACCCCGTTCACAGAGGTAATCTGAGGACAGGCTAGGGCAACGTCCCAAATGGCACCCTATTCCCTATATAGTGCACTACTTTTGACCAGAGAATGGAACCCTATTCCCTATATAGTGCACTACTTTAGACCAGAGAATGGCACCCTATTCCCTATATAGTGCACTACTTTAGACCAGAGAATGGCACCCTATTCCCTATATAGTGCACTACTTTAGACCAGAGAATGGCACCCTATTCCCTATATAGTGCACTACTTTTGACCAGAGAATGGAACCCTATTCCCTATATAGTGCACTACTTTTGACCAGAGCCATATTGGACGGGGAAGAAAGTAGTGGTTTCATTTGGGACACAGATGCTGCCACTCCAGTGTGAACATCAACATGGTGTCCTGCTGCCACCCCATATGAACATCAACATGGTGTCCTGCTGCCACCCCATATGAACATCAACATGGTGTCCTGCTGCCACCCCATATGAACATCAACATGGTGTCCTGCTGCCACCCCATATGAACATCAACATGGTGTCCTGCTGCCACCCCATATGAACATCAACACGGTGTCCTGCTGCCACCCCATATGAACATCAACATGGTGTCCTGCTGCCACCCCATATGAACATCAACATGGTGTCCTGCCCACCCCATATGAACATCAACATGGTGTCCTGCTGCCACCCCATATGAACATCAACATGGTGTCCTGCTGCCACCCCATATGAACATCAACATGGTGTCCTGCTGCCACCCCATATGAACATCAACATGGTGTCCTGCTGCCACCCCATATGAACATCAACATGGTGTCCTGCTGCCACCCCATATGAACATCAACATGGTGTCCTGCTGCCACCCCCATATGAACATCAACACGGTGTCCTGCTGCCACCCCATATGAACATCAACATGGTGTCCTGCTGCCACCCCATATGAACATCAACATGGTGTCCTGCTGCCACCCCATATGAACATCAACATGGTGTCCTGCTGCCACCCCATATGAACATCAACATGGTGTCCTGCTGCCACTCCATATGAACATCAACATGGTGTCCTGCTGCCACCCCCATATGAACATCAACATGGTGTCCTGCTGCCACCCCATATGAACATCAACATGGTGTCCTGCTGCCACCCCATATGAACATCAACATGGTGTCCTGCTGCCACCCCATATGAACATCAACATGGTGTCCTGCTGCCACCCCATATGAACATCAACATGGTGTCCTGCTGCCACTCCATATGAACATCAACATGGTGTCCTGCTGCCACCCCATATGAACATCAACATGGTGTCCTGCTGCCACCCCATATGAACATCAACATGGTGTCCTGCTGCCACTCCATATGAACATCAACATGGTGTCCTGCTGCCACCCCATATGAACATCAACATGGTGTCCTGCTGCCACCCCATATGAACATCAACATGGTGTCCTGCTGCCACCCCATATGAACATCAACATGGTGTCCTGCTGCCACCCCATATGAACATCAACATGGTGTCCTGCTGCCACTCCATATGAACATCAACATGGTGTCCTGCTGCCACTCCATATGAACATCAACATGGTGTCCTGCTGCCACCCCATATGAACATCAACATGGTGTCCTGCTGCCACCCCAGTGCTGAACACTTGACTACACCACAACATGTGATCTAGTCTGTTATATCACACCTGACTACACCACAACACAACAGGAGATTTCCCACAGGATGGCAACTCACAATACTAACATACTTTTATGAACTTTTAACTGCATCTCCACAGCATCTGAGCAACCCATGATTGTATTCCCATGAGCCAGTGGGGCTGATGGATGGAGTGATGGAGTAAAGAGACAGATGTTTCCAGTCAAGTTTCTGTTGACAGCTTGTTGTTCTCCAGTGATTGAAGTGACTGACCACACTGGAGAACTCTGATTCACTTTAAATAGAACAATGTTTTTCTGTGTTTGCTTGTGAAAAAACACAACCCTGATCTGTGTCTACGAGCAGCTAGCTCACACGTTAACACCCGAGTGGAGGAGGAGAGGGGGAGGAGGAGAGAGGAGAGGGGAGGAGAGGGGAGGAGAGAGGAGAGGGGAGGAGAGGGGAGGAGATGAGAGGGGGAGGAGGAGAGAGGAGAGGGGGAGGAGGAGAGGAGAAGAGGAGAGGGGAGGAGCAAGGAGGAGAGGAGGAGAGAGAGGAGGAGAGAAGAGAGGAGGAGAGGGAGAGAGGAGAGGAGAGGGGAGGAGGAGAGAGGAGAGAGGAGAGGGGGAGGAGGAGAGGAGGAGAGGAGAGGAAAGGAAAGAGGAGGAGGAGAGGCGGAGGAGAGTAGAGGAAGAGAGGAGAAGAGGAGTAGAGGAGCAGAGGAGGAGAGAGAGGGTATAAATAAACATATAGCACAATGCCCAGTGTGTTATTACTGCTTTGATGTTGTGGTGGTTTAAAAATTATATCAGAACAATCATGGGATTCTATCAGAACAATCATGGGATTCTATCAGAACAATCATGGGATTCTATCAGAACAATCATGGGATTCTATGCTAGAACAATCATGGGATTCTATCAGAACAATCATGGGATTCTATCAGAACAATCATGGGATTCTATCAGAACAATCATGGGATTCTATCAGAACAATCATGGGATTCTATGCTAGAACAATCATGGGATTCTATCAGAACAATCATGGGATTCTATCAGAACAACCACAGGATTATATTAGAACAATCATGGGATTCTACCAGAACAATCACAGGATTCTATCAGAACAATCATGGGATTCTATCAGAACAACCACAGGATTCTATCAGAACAATCATGGGATTCTACCATAACAACCACAGGATTCTATCAGAACAATCATGGGATTCTATCAGAACAATCACATGATTCTATCAGAACAATCATGGGATTCTATCAGAACAATCATGGGATTCTATCAGAACAACCACAGGATTCTATCAGAACAATCATGGGATTCTACCATAACAACCACAGGATTCTATCAGAACAATCATAATACATTTATTCTCCCTATGAAATGGAAAATAAAAACACAATATACTTTAATAAAACACATGTCATATTATTATTTGACACAACAGACAAAACAAACAATGGTCAAGAGGTCAAAACTGGATCTCTGTTTAAAGTCAGACATGCTTTAAAGTGGTCCAAATGTGTCCAGGAGAGGAATGAGCCATTCAGGAAAAAAGCATTAAAAAAATTAAACAATTTGGAAAGGCACACATCCATGCCATGCCAACTGACAGTTATCACCATACACATAGGCCTATAAGGTCCTGTTAACACTGTACAGGTTCAATCAAGTCTTACAGTCAAATCATGTGCCAGACATTGTCTATGATGAAGAACAGTACATGAAGTATCTACAGGGATGAGGTGTGTTCTAAATATACACTACCAGGCAAACGTTTGGACACACCTACTCATTCAAGGGTTTTTCTTTATTTTGACTATATTCTACATGGTAGAATAATAGTGAAGACATCAACATTATGAAATAACACATATGGAATCATGTAGTAACCAAAAAAAAGTGTTCAACAAATCAAAATATATTTTACATTTGAGATTCTTCAAAGTAGCCACCCTTTGCCTTGATGACAGCTTTGCACACTCTTGCCATTCTCTCGACCAGCTTCATGAGGTAGTCACCTGGAATGTATTTCAATTAACAGGTGTGCCTTGTTAAAAGTTAATTTCTTTAATTTCTTTCCTTCTTAATGCGTTTGAGCCAATCAGCTGTGTTGTGACAAGGTAGGTGTGGTATACAGAAGATAGCCCTATTTGG
>NW_025533833.1:315000-367500 GCF_020615455.1 Coregonus clupeaformis | reverse complement strand
GTGTTTTAAACTCTTACCCAGTATAGCCTGGATGTCAGGAGAGGGTTGGGTTATAAACTCTTACCCAGTATAGCCTGGATGTCAGGAGAGGGTTGGGTTATAAACTCTTACCCAGTATAGCCTGGATGTCAGGAGAGGGTTGGGTTATAAACCTTGACCCAGTATAGCCTGGATGTCAGAAGAGGGTTGGGTTATAAACTCTTACCCGGTATAGCCTGGATGTCAGGAGAGGGTTGGGTTATAAACTCTTACCCAGTATAGCCTGGATGTCAGGAGAGGGTTGGGTTTTAAACTCTTACCCAGTATAGCCTGGATGTCAGGAGAGGGTTGGGTTATAAACTCTTACCCAGTATAGCCTGGATGTCAGGAGAGGGTTGTGTTATAAACTCTTACCCAGTATAGCCTGGATGTCAGGAGAGGGTTGGGTTATAACATTTTACCCAGTATAGCCTGGATGTCAGGAGAGGGTTGGGTTTTAAACTCTTACCCAGTATAGCCTGGATGTCAGGAGAGGGTTGGGTTATAAACTCTTACCCAGTATAGCCTGGATGTCAGGAGAGGGTTGTGTTATAAACTCTTACCCAGTATAGCCTGGATGTCAGGAGAGGGTTGGGTTATAACATTTTACCCAGTATAGCCTGGATGTCAGGAGAGGGTTGGGTTTTAAACTCTTACCCAGTATAGCCTGGATGTCAGGAGAGGGTTGGGTTATAAACTCTTACCCAGTATAGCCTGGATGTCAGGAGAGGGTTGTGTTATAAACTCTTACCCAGTATAGCCTGGATGTCAGGAGAGGGTTGGGTTATAACATTTTACCCAGTATAGCCTGGATGTCAGAAGAGGGTTGGGTTATAAACTCTTACCCGGTATAGCCTGGATGTCAGGAGAGGGTTGGGTTATAAACTCTTACCCGGTATAGCCTGGATGTCAGGAGAGGGTTGGGTTATAACATTTTACCCAGTATAGCCTGGATGTCAGGAGAGGGTTGGGTTATAAACCCTTACCCAGTATAGCCTGGATGTCAGGAGAGGGTTGGGTTATAAACTCTTACCCGGTATAGCCTGGATGTCAGGAGAGGGTTGTGTTTTAAACTCTTACCCAGTATAGCCTGGATGTCAGGAGAGGGTTGGGTTATAAACTCTTACCCAGTATAGCCTGGATGTCAGGAGAGGGTTGGGCGTCGGAACACCTGCAGCACCTCAGGACGATGACCCCTCCTAGTACACAGTCCTCACTGGCAAGGAACGGGGAGCCTGGAGGAGACAGGATGGGGGAGAATGTTTTTAGTCTATATAGCAAATATAACATTTGGTTTGGTAACAATTTATAACTACATAAGGGCTTCATAATACATTTATACCATTATGGACACACACTGCTTATGAGTGGGTGATGAACATGTTATGAAGGTTACCCATCTTTATATGAAGAATTAAACTGAGAAGTGAGTTATCTATCAGCAATTAAACTGAGCAGAGCGTTATCTAATATCTATCAGGAATTAAACTGATAATTGAGTTATCTAATATCTATCATGAATTAAACTGAGCAGAACGTTATCTAATATCCATCAGGAATTAAACTGAGCAGAGCGTTATCTAATATCTATCAGGAATTAAACTGAGAATTGAGTTATCTAATATCTATCAGGAATTAAACTGAGCAGAGCGTTATCTAATATCTATCAGGAATTAAACTGAGCAGAGCGTTATCTAATATCTATCAGGAATTAAACTGAGCAGAGCGTTATCTAATATCTATCAGGAATTAAACTGAGCAGAGCGTTATCTAATATCTATCAGGAATTAAACTGAGCAGAGCGTTATCTAATATCTATCAGGAATTAAACTGAGAATTGAGTTATCTAATATCTATCAGGAATTAAACTGAGCAGAGCGTTATCTAATATCTATCAGGAATTAAACTGAGCAGAGCGTTATCTAATATCTATCAGGAATTAAACTGAGCAGAGCGTTATCTAATATCTATCAGGAATTAAACTGAGCAGAGCGTTATCTAATATCTATCAGGAATTAAACTGAGCAGAGCGTTATCTAATATCTATCAGGAATTAAACTGAGCAGAGCGTTATCTAATATCTATCAGGAATTAAACTGAGAAGTGAGTTATCTAATATCTATCAGGAATTAAACTGAGCAGAGCGTTATCTAATATCTATCAGGAATTAAACTGAGCAGAGCGTTATCTAATATCTATCAGGAATTAAACTGAGCAGAGCGTTATCTAATATCTATCAGGAATTAAACTGAGAATTGAGTTATCTAATATCTATCAGGAATTAAACTGAGCAGAGCGTTATCTAATATCTATCAGGAATTAAACTGAGAATTGAGTTATCTAATATCTATCAGGAATTAAACTGAGCAGAGCGTTATCTAATATCTATCAGGAATTAAACTGAGCAGAGCGTTATCTAATATCTATCAGGAATTAAACTGAGCAGAGCGTTATCTAATATCTATCAGGAATTAAACTGAGCAGAGCGTTATCTAATATCTATCAGGAATTAAACTGAGCAGAGCGTTATCTAATATCTATCAGGAATTAAACTGAGCAGAGCGTTATCTAATATCTATCAGGAATTAAACTGAGAAGTGAGTTATCTAATATCTATCAGGAATTAAACTGAGCAGAGCGTTATCTAATATCTATCAGGAATTAAACTGAGCAGAGCGTTATCTAATATCTATCAGGAATTAAACTGAGCAGAGCGTTATCTAATATCTATCAGGAATTAAACTGAGCAGAACGTTATCTAATATCCATCAGGAATTAAACTGAGCAGAACGTTATCTAATATCTATCAGGAATTAAACTGAGAAGTGAGTTATCTAATATCTATCAGGAATTAAACTGAGCAGAGCGTTATCTAATATCTATCAGGAATTAAACTGAGAAGTGAGTTATCTAATATCTATCATGAATTAAACTGAGAAGTGAGTTATCTAATATCTATCATGAATTAAACTGAGCAGAGCGTTATCTAATATCTATCAGGAATTAAACTGAGCAGAAAGTTATCTAATATCTATCAGGAATTAAATTGTCTGAATCCCCCATACCATTCCTCTACCCTGTCTGGGCCAAACTAAACAACTGCTAGCAATTATTCTGTGTGTGATAGGGCTGTCCCCAACAACAACAAAATATTGGTAGACCGAGAGTCGTCCTGTTCTTTCGACCAAAGCGATTGGTCAAAATGTTTCCACGTATTTGTCCATATATAGACAGACGCACCCTGTGTGTTTGAATAAAAATCTACTACATATGCACTGAGCTTGTCTGACGTTTTAAGCACGCGGTTTGATTAAATAATTAAGAAACACAAATGACTCAAGAAAGAGCCCGATCGTCACGCTGTGTTAAAAAAAAAAGACTGCCGCACGTTGTCTCTCTCTCCTCCCTACTGCAGCGAAAAGGCACCACATCACAGCAAGTGATTACTGCGCTGTCTGTGCTGAAGCTGCAACATCATTTCAGCCATTTAGTTTCTTACTTGCTTCCGAATGAAAGGTTCTGTTACCGAAATCCCTAATTTGTTTAGGAAAAACATTCCATATTCCCCTCAACCTTTGCTCTCTTTACGTGAAACGTAAGCATCGCGTGCACGTGACCAATAGGGCCTGGTCTATCATAATCACATCAATACACTGGTTATAACAAAACTTCGAACGCGGTAACACGTGACAGAAAAATGGATGCGGAGGGACGGGAAAATAGAAACTCGAAACGGGCGAATGTTTACCGGTTGCTCAGGAGGGAAAGGGGGAAGTCAGATCCGTGGAAGACATTTGACTTAGTTGTGGAAACTACTAGAGATCAAGTAAAAGGAGGGTATAGGAGTAAGCTTTGCGTGAATATTATGTTGTAAAGAAATATCATAATTTTTTCTGACCATTTGGAAATAGTGTAAACAAAAAATAAATAAGTGTTTCTATTCTAACGAGAGAAAAAAATAATTATATATATAAAGCCTTTATTACAGCAGATTAAAAACAGTTGCATGCATTCATGAATTACAGTTTATTTATTGTTTAGGCTAATTATTGAAAAGCTCCCTTTGTTATTTAATTTTAAAACTAAAATGCTTGATTGCATTTGAAAGCATGAATGTCTCGTATGCTGTGTGATGGCACGAACAAATGAATGATTGATACAGTAGCCTATACAGCTGCAGATTTTTTTTTTTAAAGAGACCACTGCAAAATTATCAGTTTCTCTGGTTTTACTATTTATAGGTATGCGTTTTGGGTAAAAATAACATTTTTGTTATATTCTATAAACTACTGACAACATTTCTCCCAAATTCCAAATAAATATAGTGTAATTTAGAGCATTTATTTGCAGAAAATGACAACTGGTCAAAATAACAAAAAAGATGCAATGTTGTCAGTCCTCGAATAATGCAAAGAAAATAAGTTCATGTTCATTTTTAAACAACACAATAGTAATGTTTTAACTTAGGAAGAGTTCAGAAATCAATATTTGGTGGAATAACCCTGAATTTCAATCACAGCTTTCATGCGTCTTGGCATGCTCTCCACCAGTCTTTCACATTGATGTTGGGTGACTTTATGCCACTCCTGGCACAAAAATTCAAGCAGCTCGGCTTTGTTTGATGGCTTGTGACCATCCATCTTCCTCTTGATCACATTCCAGAAATGTTCAATGGGGTTCAGGTCTGGAGATTGGGCTGGCCATGACAGGGTATTGATCTGGTGGTCCTCCATCCACACCTTGATTGACCTGGCTGTGTGGCATGGCGCATTGTCCTGCTGGAAAAACCAATCCTCAGAGTTGGGGAACAATGTCAGAGCAAAAAGAAGCACGTTTTCTTCCAGGACAACCTTGTACGAGGCTTGATACATGCATCCTTCACAAAGACAAATCTGCCCGATTCCAGCCTTGCTGAAGCACCCCCAGATCATCACTGATCCTCCACCAAATTTCACAGTGGGTGCGAGACACTGTGGCTTGTAGGCCTCCGTCTAACCATTAGACGAACAGGTGTTGGGCAAAGCTGAAAATTGGACTCACTTTCTCCAGTCCTCTACGGTCCAATCCTTATGGTCTTTTGCAAACATCAGCCTGGCTCTTCTTTGCTTCTCATTGATGAAGGGCTTTTTTCTAGCTTTGCAAGACTTCAGCCCTGCCCCTAGGAGCCTGTTTCGAACCGTCCTCGCCATGCACTTCACCCCAGCTGCCGTTTGCCATTCTTTTTGTAGGTCACTTGATGTCATCCTACGGTTGTTGAGTGACATTCGAATGAGTTGGCGGTCATCCCGGTCAGTAGAGAGTCGTTTTCGCCCTCTGCCGGTCTGTAGCTTTGTTGTCCCCAATGTCTGCTGCTTGACCTTGTTCTTATGAACCGCAGCCTTTAAAATTTTAAGGATGGAAGCAACCTGACGCTCACTGTATCCCTCTGCCAGTAAAGCCAGAATTGAACCCTTCTTTTCATCACTCAAAACGTTCCTTTTCAACTCTTTTGGCATGGTCAATAGTAATTATTTGATTAATATTACTTTTGAGGTACTATTAGCACTGTTTTTGCCATCCAGCTGGTCCTATTGCAAGAGGATAGTGATGACCACAGCAGTGGTTTTTATACTTTTCCTCGTTAAATAAGATATGGTTCATGTGATCACCTAATCAGTACCTAATTCAGTAGAATGAGGTGTGCCTGTGTTGGAATTCAACAGACACTGGAATGGAATGGCTGTCATACACGTAGAGATGCTGATTTAAGAAAACTTTGCAGTGGACTCTTAATTTCTTCCACAGCTGTATATTGAAATATACCATAGGCCTAAGTAAGTTACGGTATTAAGACTAAACAGGACGCGCTCCTAGGCCTACAGCTCGATGGCGGTTATACAGGGCTGCTGCTATACAAAGCCTACTAATGATAACGACATGACTTATTAATGTAATGACGATCATATGAATAATATTAATCATAACAATAACAAGGAGATCTAGATAAAAGGAGGGTATAGGTAAAGCCATTATTACAGCGTAGCATAGATTAAAAACAGAATTTGTCATTTGGTGCTCACGGAATCAGTAGGCTATTAAACAAACACTCAAACAGGAAACAGGAAGCAGGATCTGTCTTATTTCTGTAGATATACTGTATATGGATGGTTTATTAAGCCAGGCACATTTAACAGTTAGGCTATTGATTATAGACCTAATTAAGTTTCCTCTCTCCTCAATTTTCTTAGACAATTAGGGCTGTTTCCTCGTCTCTCCTGTGGCCACATTGTTCTCAATCCCAATACGCTGGTTAACTTTGCTATTTTGTTAGTCCCCACAAGGTCAAATGCTATTTTTAAGGGGTTTAGGGTTAAGGTTAGAATTAGTGTTAGGGTTAGAATTAGCTTAAGGGTTAGGAGCTAGGGTTAGGTTTTGGGCTTAAGGTTAGGTTTAGGGAAAAAAATGATTTTGAACGGGACTAAATTGTGTCCCCCCACAAGGTAAGTTATACAAGACTGTGTGTGTCTGTTCTTCACATTGTGGATGCATACACCACCTCACCGGGAAGATGACTTCATTCACAAAATAACATCCGGCTTAACTACAGGTAAAGTAAAAGAACCAGATATTTTGTGATGCAGAATAACTGTAATTGGTGGATTACATCCTTTCCAGGGAAGGAGAATGAGAAAACAACACAACTAGAAGCCGGTGATTCTGAAGGAGTCACGTCCAAGGAAATAACGACTTCTCACATGAGCGGAATCAAGGAGGAATACTTTGGATAACAGACATGGAATTAGGACAACTATAGTAATAATATGCCATTTAGCAGACGCTTTTATCCAAAGCGACTTACAGTCATGTGTGCATACATTTGTACGTATGGGTGGTCCTGGGGATCGAACCCACTACCCTGGCGTTACAAGCGCCATGCTCTACCAATTGAGCTACAGAGGACCACATTATAAGTGAAATAATCTGTCTGTACACAATTGTTGGAAAAATTACCTGTGTCATGCACAAAGTAGATGTCCTAACCGACTTGCCAAAACTATAGTTTGTTAACAAGACATTTGTGGAGTGGTTGAAAAACGAGTTTTAATGACTCCAACCTAAGTGTATGTAAACATCCGACTTCAACTGTATGTCTTTAACATCAATTACATGACATTATCATTGATTTGAACATTTCATTTGATTTTAAAAAAGCATTTAACGCTAAGCTTTTAAGTTGCATGTTAGGAAAGGGAAAGGTGGGATACCTAGTCAGTTGTACAACTGAATGCATTCAACTGAAATGTGTCTTCCGCATTTAACCCAACCCCTCTGAATCAGAGAGGAGCCTTAATCCACATCATCGGCGCCCGGGGCAACAGTGGGTTAACTGTCTTGCTCAGGAGCAGAACGACAGATTTTTACCTTGTCAGCTCGGGGATTGGATCCAGCAACCTTTCGGTTACTGGCCCAACGCTCCTACCTGCCAGGCTACCACGTTACGGCCAGGCTACCACGTTACGGCCAGGCTACCACGTTACGGCCAGGCTACCACGTTACGGCCAGGCTACGGCCAGGCTACCACGTTACGGCCAGAATACCACGTTACGGCCAGGCTACCACGTTACGGCCAGGCTACCACGTTACGGCCAGGCTACCACGTTACGGCCAGGCTACCACGTTACGGCCAGGCTACCACGTTACGGCCAGGCTACCACGTTACCTACTCAATAAAGAGATTGAGAAACAGAAAGAAAGAGAGTCGTTCTAGAGATTCTATTTAGAGAGCTTGACTTACATGGGTCGTGTAAGCTTGAGGGTTCTCTGGCCACATCAAAGACTGGACTCATCCTCTCTCCTCACTTAGGAAGAGTGTGTGTCTGTGTGTGTGTGTGTGTGTGTGTGTGTGTGTGTGTCTGTGTGTGTGTGTGTGTGTCTGGGTTTATGGAGCTGTGTCAGGTTTAATGAGAGACTTCAGAGACAACAACAGGACAGTTAGCTCCAAGATGACTAGATCGTCTCTCTTCCAACTGTCTTACCGTGCGTCCCAAATCACACCCTATTCTATATATAGGGCACTATGGGCCCAGGTCGAAAGTAGTACACTATATAGGCATTAGGGTGCCAATTGGGACGCAACCTTAGTGATGTCCGTCTCGGAACGATCGGACGGCGACAGACTTCTAAAGGAGGCCAGAACAAGACCAAAACCACCTAAATGATTCCACACTTTCTCGCCCCCTGTTCAACCCTAACGGTCACTTCCTCTCATAGACCCAGAAAGACAGAGAGAAACAGAGAGAGCACAACAAAGTTAACAAGGCTCATTCAACACTGACCACTTCTGAAAAATACAGAAAATAGCCCAACACCATCTTCAAATTAGCTGTCAACAAAATATTGATGTGGCCTGAAAATAACTGCAGCTGTCTGTCAAATATGAATCTATGGGCCGTTAGCAGGGCCTGATTGGAACAGATGTAAGTCATATATTAATCCAGAAAGCTTGGATCTCTTTTGTTGCCAATGTTTCCAGCTAATTTCAGTTTTTCGCTTCAGTTTTGTCATTACCTCCTCCATGCCAAACTGAGACGTGTCTCTCTGATGCTTGGCTGAAACTGACAGTGTGTGGTGTGTGTGTGTGTGTACGTGCTCATTCGTGTGTGTGTGAGTGTGAGAGTGTGTGTGTGAGTGTTACTTACTGATGAACTTGTTCTGCATAGCCTCCAGCAGTGCCTGGTGGGCATCTTCACACTGCATGGCAGAAGAACACTCCCGTGCCAGCATGGTCCGGATTAGATGCTCCCCACAACCTAAACACACACACACAGACACAGACACAGACACAGACACAGACACACAGAGACACAGACACACAGAGACACAGACACAGACACAGACACACAGACACAGACACAGACACACAGACACACAGACACAGACACAGACACACAGACACACAGACACACACACACACACACACACACACACACACACACACACACACACGGGAAGACAGGAGGTGAGATGCTTATGAATGTATGAGTTATGAACACCATAAATAAACTGTTATTGACATAGGGTTTCTGTTTATGGCTATAGAATGTCACTGGTACTGACGTCTCAGAACAAGGCCCCAAAGACAAGAAAGGGTGGGATGTTTTGGAAACAAACAAACAAAATGCACATCAACACATCTCAACACAAACAACATGACCAAAAGTATGTGGACACCTGCTCGTCGAACATCTCATTCCAAAGTCATGGGCATTAATTTGGAGTTGGTCCCCCCCTTTGCTGCTATAACAGCCTCCACTCTTCTGGGAAGGCTTTCCACTAGATGTAGGAACATTGCTAAGGGGACTTGCTTCCATTCAGCACCAAGAGCATTAGTGAGGTCGGGCACTGATGTTGGGCGATTAGGCCTGGCTCGCAGTCGGCGTTCTGATTGATCCCAAAGGCGTTCGATGGGGTTGAGGTCAGGGCTCTGTGCAGACCAGTCAAGTTCTTCCACACCGATCTCGACAAACCATTTCTGTATGGACCTCGCTTTGTGCACAGGGGCATTGTCATGCTGAAACAGGAAAGGGCCGTCCCCAAACTGTTGCCACAAAGTTGAAAGCACAGAATCATACAGAATAAGAGTAATTGTCTGCTGTAGCGTTAAGATTTCCCTTCACTGTAACTAAGGGGCCCGAACCATGAAAAACAGCCCTAGACCATTATTCCCCCTCCACCAAACTTTACAGTTGGCACTATGCATTCGGGCAGGTCAAGTTCTCCTGGCGTCCGCCAAACCCAGATTCATCCGTCGGACTGCCAGATGGTGAAGCGTGATTCATCCCTCCAGAGAACGCGTTTCCACTACTCCAGAGTCCAATGGCGGTGAGCTTTACACCACTCCAGCCAACGCTTGGTATTGTGCATGGTGATCTTAGGCTTGTTTGCTGCTGCTCGGCCATGGAAACCCATTTCATGAAGCTCCCGACAAACAGTTCTTGTGCTGACATTGCTTCCAGGCAGTTTGGAACTGTAGTGAGTGTTGCAACCGAGGACAGAAAATTTTTACGCGCTTCAGCACTCAGCGGTCCCGTTCTGTGAGCTTGTGTGGCCTACCACTTCGGGGCTGAGCCGTTGTTGCTCCTAGACGTTTCCACTTCACAATAACAGCACTTACAGTTGAACGGGGCAGCTCTAGCAGGGCAAAAAGGTTGACAAACTGACTTGTTGGAAAGGTTGCGTCCTATGACAGTGACACGTTGAAAGTCACTGAGCTCTTCAGTAAGGCCATGCTACTGCCAGTGTTTGTCTATGGAGATTGCATGGATGTGTGCTCTATTTTATACACCTGTCAGAAACGGGAGTGGCTGAAATAGCAGAATCCACTAATTTGAAGGGGTGTCAACATACTTTTAGCCAGGTAGTATATATAAACACACCTCAACACAAACACACAACATATAAACACACAACATAACACATCTCAACATATCAACACATATCAAAATATAAACACATCTCAACATACACTGAGCAACAAAACATTAAGAACACCTTCCTAATATTGAGTTGCTTCCCCTCTTTTGTCCTCAGAACAGCCTCAATTTGTCGGGCCGTGGACTCTACAAGATGTCAAAAGCGTTCGACAAGGATTGCTGGACCATGTTGACTCCAATGCTTCCCACAGTTGTGTGAAGTTGGCTGGATGTCCTTTGGGTGGTGGACCATTCTTGATACACACGGGAAAGAGTTGAGTGTCTAAAACCCAGCAGCGTTGCAGTTCTTGACACAAACCGGTGCGCCTGGCATACCCCGTTCAAAGGCACTTCAATCTTTTGTCTTGCCCATTCACCCTCTGAATGGCACATATACACAATCCATGTCTCAGTTGTCTCAAGGCTTAAAAATCCTTCTTTAACCTGTCTCCTCCCCTTCATCTACACTGATTGAAGTGGATTTAACAAGTGAAATCAATAAAGGATCATAGCTTTCACCTGGATTCACCTGGTCAGTCTACGTCATGGAAAGAGCATGTTAATGTTTTGCAAACTCAGTGCATAAACACACAACACATCTCAATATATCAACACATCCACACTGACAATATATCAACACATCCACACAGGTAATATATCAACACATCCACACTGACAATATATCAACACATCCACACAGGAAATATATTACCACATCCACACAGGCAATATATCAACACATCCACACTGGCAATATATCAACACATCCACACTGGCAATATATCAACACATCCACACAGGCAATATATCAACACATCCACACAGGCAATATATCAACACATCCACACTGGCAATATATCAACACATCCACACAGGAAATATATCAACACATCCACACAGGCAATATATCAACACATCCACACTGACAATATATCAACACATCCACACTGACAATATATCAACACATCCACACAGGCAATATATCAACACATCCACACAGGCAATATATCAACACATCCACACTGACAATATATCAACACATCCACACAGGCAATATATCAACACATCCACACAGGCAATATATCAACACATCCACACAGGCAATATATCAACACATCCACACTGACAATATATCAACACATCCACACAGGCAATATATCAACACATCCACACTGACAATATATCAACACATCCACACTGGCAATATATCAACACATCCACACAGGCAATATATCAACACATCCACACAGGCAATATATCAACACATCCACACAGGCAATATATCAACACATCCACACAGGCAATATATCAACACATCCACACAGGCAATATATCAACACATTTTCATGTACACATCTGAAATCAGGCAACTGACGGGACTTTTGATACGTGTTACCACGGTGACCATGTTATTTTTGGGAAGCATATTTGATTCAGAGTTCGGACATATACAGTTTGTATGTGGAAACTACTTCTAAGACGCATACATTCAGTTGTTCTGAACTCACTTCATTGTGGCGTAAGAGGCAGGCTTGGGCTACCCGGTGCTGGCACAGATCAAATACACAGCTGGAATGCCGATTAAGCCGTTTCCTAATAATACAAAAGATTGCTAAAAAAAAAACTAAAAACAGGTGTTTTAAATCGGCTTACTTCGATTTTAAACCTTCACGCCGATTGAGATAAGCAGAGTAAGGCGTTTCCATTCCTATTGCATAATCTGCCTACTACATACTAAATAATCAGTTTAATATCGAATTATTAGTGTGCATGTAACCGTACTCTTTGACACTCCATTAAGACAACAAAAAACTAGACTATGGTACCTCCTCCAATGAGATGTGCTCTGTTCATTCACTCTCTACATGCACAGAGGATGCTGACCAATCACAAGCGGGCTCTCACTTTCTTCATGGCATGCACAGAGGATGCTGACCAATCACAAGCGGGCTCTCACTTCCTTCATGGCATGCACAGAGGATGCTGACCAATCACAAGTGTCCCCGCTTAGAGCACGCAGTTATTTTGGTATTTTGGTATTTTATTAAGATCCCCATTAGCTGTTGAGAAAGCGGCAGCTATTCTTCCTGGGGTCTACAACAAAACATGAAACATGACATAATACAGAACATTAATAATAGACAAGGACAGCTCAAGGACAGAACTACATCAATGTAAAAACGTCAAACATAAATCACACATCACGTCACGCCTACATATCAATGCATACACACAAACTATCTAGGTCAAATAGGGGAGAGGCGTTGCACCGTGAGGTGTTGCTTTATCTGTTTTTTTAAACCAGGTTTGCTGTTCATTTGAGCAATATGAGATGGAAGGGAGTTCCATGCAATAATGTCTCTATATAATACTGTACACTTTCTTGAATTTGGGGACTGTGAAAAGACCCCTGGTGGCATGTCTGGTGGGGTAAGTGTGTGTGTCAGAGCTCAAATCAAATCAAATTTTATTTGTCACATGGCCGAATACAACATGTACAGACCTTACAGTGAAATGCTGACTTACAAGCCCTTAAACAACAATGCAGTTTTAAGAAAAATAAGTGTTAAGAAAGTATTTATTAAAATAAACTGAAGTAAAAAACTAAAGAAAGAAAAAATACAAATAACTAATAATTAAAGAGCAGCAGTAAAATAACAATAGTGAGGCTATATACAGGGGGGTACCGGTACAGAGTCAATGTGCGGGGGCACCGGTTAGTCGAGGTAATTGAGATAATACAGTCGTGGTCAAAAGTTTTGAGAATGACACAAGTATTGGTCTTCACAAAGTTCACTGCTTCAGTGTTATGAGATATTTTTGTCAGATGTTACTATGGTATACTGAAGTATAATTACAAGCATTCCATAAGTGTCAAAGGCTTTTATTGACAATTACATTAAGTTTATGCAAAGACTCAATATTTGCAGTGTTGACCCTTCTTTTTCAAGACCTCTGCAATCCACCCTGGCATACTGTCAATTAACTTATGGGCCACATCCTGACTGATGGCAGCCCATTCTTGCATAATCAATGCTTGGAGTTTGTCAGAATTTGTGGGTTTTTGTTTGTCCACCCGCCTCTTGAGGATCGACCACAAGTTCTCAATGGGATTAAGGTCTGGGGAGTTTCCTGGCCATGGACCCAAAATGTCGATGTTTTGTTCCCCGAGCCACTTAGTTATCACTTTTGTCTTATGGCAAGGTGCTCCATCATGCTGGAAAAGGCATTGGTCGTCACCAAACTGTTCTTGGATGGTTGGGAGAATTTGCTCTCGGAGAATGTGTTGGTACCATTCTGTGTTCTTAGGCAAAATTGTGAGTGAGCCCACTCCCTTGGCTGAGAAGCACCCCACACATTAATGGTCTCAGGATGCTTTACTGTTGGCATGACACAGGACTGATGGTAGCGCTCACCATGTCTTCTCCGGACAAGGTGTTTTCCGGATACCCCAAACAATCGGAAAGGGGATTCATCAGAGAAAATGACTTTACCCCAGTCCTCAGCAGTCCAATCATTGTACGTTTTGCAGAATATCAGTCTGTCCCTGATGTTTTTCCTGGAGAGAAGTGGCTTCTTTGCTGCCCTTCTTGACACCAGGCCATCCTCCAAAAGTCTTCACCTAACTGTGCGTGCAGATGCACTCACACCTGCCTGCTGCCATTCCTGAGCAAGCTCTGCACTGGTGGTGCCCCGATCCCGCAGCTGAATCAACTTTAGGAGACGGTCCTGGTGCTTGCTGGACTTTCTTGGGCGCCCTGAGCTGTATTCAATGAATAGCATTCTCACGTAGGTGTTCCTTTTGTCCAGGTGGGAAAGGGAAGTGTGGAGTGCAATAGAGATTGCGTCATCTGTGGATCTGTTGGGGCGGTATGCAAATTGGGGTGGATCTAGGGTTTCAGGGATAATGGTGTTGATGTGAGCCATCACCAGCCTTTCAAAGCACTTCATGGCTACAGACGTCAGTGCTACGGGTCGGTAGTCATTTAGGCAGGTTACTTTAGTGTTTTTGGGCACAGGGACTATGGTGGTTTGCTTGAAACATGTTGGTATTACAGACTCGGTCAGGGGCAGGTTGAAAATGTCAGTGAAGACATTTGCCAGTTGGTCAGCTCATGCTCTGAGTACATGTCCTGGTAATCCGTCTGGCCCTGCAGCCTTGTGAATGTTGACCTGTTTAAAGGTCGTACTCACATCGGCTACGGAGAGCGTGATCACACAGTCATCCGGAACAGCTGGTGCTCTCATGCATACTTCAGTGTTGCTTGCCTCGAAGCATGCATAGAAGTAATTTAGCTCATCTGGTAGGCTCGTGTCACTTGGCAGCTTGCGGCTGTGCTTCCCTTTGTAGTCTGTAATAGTTTGCAAGCCCTGCCACATCCGACGAGCGTCAGAGCCGGTGTAGTACGATTCAATCTTAGACCTGTACTGACGCTTTCCCTGTTTGATGGTCCGTCGGAGGGCATAGCGGGATTTCTAATAAGCATCCGGGTTAGAGTCCCGCTCCTTGAAAGCGGCAGCTCAACCCTTTAGCTCAGTGCAGATGTTGCCTGTAATCTATGGCTTCTGGTTGGGGTATGTACGTACGGTTACTGTGGGGACGACGTCCTCGATGCACTTATTGACGAAGCCAGCGACTGATGTGGTGTACCCCTCAATGCCATCGGAAGAATCCCGGAACATGTTCCAGTCTGTGCTAGCAAAACAGTCCTGTAGCTTAGCATCTGCGTCATCTGACCACTTCCGTATTGAGCGAGTCACTGGTACTTCCTGCTTTAGTTTTTGCTTGTAAGCCGGAATCAGGAGGATAGAGTTATGGTCAGATTTGCCAAATGGAGGGCGAGGGAGAGCTTTGTACAGGTCTCTGTGTGTGGAGTAAAGGTGGTCTAGAGTTATTTTGTCCTCTGGTTGCACATGTAACATGCTGGTAGAAATTAGGTAAAACGGATTTAAGTTTCCCTGCATTAAAGTCCCCGGCCACTAGGAGCGCCACCTCTGGATGAGCATTTTCTTGTTTACTTATGGCCTTATACAGCTCGTTGAGTGCGGTCTTAGTGCCAGCATCGGTTTGTGGTGGTAAATAGACAGCTACGAAAAATATAGATAAACTCTCTTGGTAGATAGTGTGATCTTACAGCTCATCATGAGATACTCTACCTCAGGCGAGCAAAACCTCGAGACTTCCTTAATATTAGATTTCGTGCACCAGCTGTTGTTTACAAATATACACAGACCGCCACCCCTTGTCTTACCGGAGGCGGCTGTTCTATCCTGCCGATGCAGCGTATAGCCCGCTAGCTGTATGTTATCCATGTCGTCGTTCAGCCACGACTCGGTGAAACACGATATTACAGTTTTTAATGTCCCGTTGGTAGGATAACCGTAATCTAGGATTGACTTGATCGGAGCTCATCCAGTTTATTATCCAATGATTTCACTTTGGCTAATAGTACGGAGGGTAGAGGCGTCCCCTATATCTCTGTCTCTTCTTCATGCGAATGATGGGGATTTGGGCCTTGTCGGGTGTCTGAAGTAAATCCTTTGCGTCCAACTCGTTAAAGAAAAAAACGTTTATCCAGTACGAGGTGAGTAATCGCTGTTCTGATATCCAGAAGCTCTTTTCGGTCATAAGAGACGGTGGCAGAAACATTACGTACAAAATAAGTTCCAAATAACAAAATGGCAGCTATCTCCTCCGGCGCCATTATTGATCTGCTGGTGGCATGTCTGGTAGGGGTGAGTGGTGTGTCAGAGCTGTGTGTAAGTTGACGATGCAAACAATTTGGAATTCAACACATTCATATTTCTTATAAAAAGAAGAAGTGATGAGGTCAGTCTCTCCTCAACTCTTAACCAAGTGAGACTGGCATGCATAGTATTAGACGGTATGCATAGTATTAGACGGTATGCATAGTATTAGACGGTATGCATAGTATTAGACGGCATGCATAGTATTAGACGGTATGCATAGTATTAGACGGTATGCATAGTATTAGAAGGCATGCATAGTATTAGACAGCTTGCATAGTATTACATGGTATGCATAGTATTAGACGGCATGCATAGTATTAGACGGTATGCATAGTATTAGACGGTATGCATAGTATTAGACGGTATGCATAGTATTAGACGGCATGCATAGTATTAGACAGTATGCATAGTATTAGACGGTATGCATAGTATTAGACGGCATGCATAGTATTAGACAGTATGCATAGTATTAGACGGCATGCATAGTATTAGACGGTATGCATAGTATTAGACGGCATGCATAGTATTAGACGGCATGCATAGTATTAGACGGTATGCATAGTATTAGACGGTATGCATAGTATTAGACGGCATGCATAGTATTAGACAGTATGCATAGTATTAGATGGTATGCATAGTATTAGACGGTATGCATAGTATTAGACGGCATGCATAGTATTAGACGTTATGCATAGTATTAGACAGCATGCATAGTATTAGACGGCATGCATAGTATTAGACGGCATGCACAGTATTAGACGGTATGCATAGTATTAGACGGCATGCATAGTATTCACCTCAAGAGTATCAGAACATGAGTGCTGCTAGTGCTAGTGCTAACAAGAACGACCATTTGGTGCCAAAGAAGGATATTCAGTGGTATGGCAGTATTTCAGCTACAGGCAATTCATAAATCGCTATTCAAATATCTGGTCAAAAAAACACCAATAGATATGTTGTTAAAATCGTGCAGCCCTAATGCCAGTACAACAACATGATGTCTCACGGCGTCAGATGACTGCTGAAATACATGATAACTACATCATATCACAGTTAAAGCCTAAATGATACTTGATCTGATGTACCCTCCTCATCCATAGTGAGTTACTGTCAGGACTCTGAGGAATGTAAAGGTGTAGGGCAACAGCAGATAACGTAAGGCTTCACTGTTCAATGCTCCTTGGGTCTATAACCTTAAAACATGTGGCAGAGTTCAGATCTAAACAAAAGCAATCTGTTGAACAGAAAACTAGCTATGTAACAAGCAAGGAGTCATAAAACACAACACACAGGAGGTCGACACTGATGTCTCACCTTTCACCTCCCAACTAAACAGATGTCTCACCTTTCACCTCCCAACTCCAGTCTAAACAGATGTCTCACCTTTCACCTCCCAACTCCAGTCTAAACAGATGTCTCACCTTTCACCTCCCAACTAAACAGGTGTCTCACCTTTCACCTCCCAACTCCAGTCTAAACAGATGTCTCACCTTTCACCTCCCAACTCCAGTCTAAACAGATGTCTCACCTTTCACCTCCCAACTCCAGACTAAACAGGTGTCTCACCTTTCACCTCCCAACTCCAGTCTAAACAGATGTCTCACCTTTCACCTCCCAACTAAACAGATGTCTCACCTTTCACCTCCCAACTCCAGTCTAAACAGATGTCTCACCTTTCACCTCCCAACTCCAGTCTAAACAGATGTCTCACCTTTCACCTCCCAACTCCAGTCTAAACAGATGTCTCACCTTTCACCTCCCAACTCCAGTCTAAACAGATGTCTCACCTTTCACCTCCCAACTAAACAGATGTCTCACCTTTCACCTCCCAACTAAACAGATGTCTCACCTTTCACCTCCCAACTCCAGTCTAAACAGATGTCTCACCTTTCACCTCCCAACTCCAGTTTAAACAGATGTCTCACCTTTCACCTCCCAACTCCAGTCTAAACAGATGTCTCACCTTTCACCTCCCAACTCCAGTCTAAACAGATGTCTCACCTTTCACCTCCCAACTAAACAGATGTCTCACCTTTCACCTCCCAACTCCAGTCTAAACAGGTGTCTCACCTTTTACCTCCCAACTAAACAGATGTCTCACCTTTCACCTCCCAACTAAACAGATGTCTCACCTTTCACCTCCCAACTAAACAGATGTCTCACCTTTCACCTCCCAACTAAACAGATGTCTCACCTTTCACCTCCCAACTAAACAGATGTCTCACCTTTCACCTCCCAACTCCAGTCTAAACAGATGTCTCACCTTTCACCTCCCAACTCCAGTCTAAACAGATGTCTCACCTTTCACCTCCCAACTAAACAGATGTCTCACCTTTCACCTCCCAACTAAACAGATGTCTCACCTTTCACCTCCCAACTCCAGTCTAAACAGGTGTCTCACCTTTCACCTCCCAACTCCAGTCTAAACAGATGTCTCACCTTTCACCTCCCAACTCCAGACTAAACAGGTGTCTCACCTTTCACCTCCCAACTCCAGTCTAAACAGATGTCTCACCTTTCACCTCCCAACTAAACAGATGTCTCACCTTTCACCTCCCAACTCCAGTCTAAACAGGTGTCTCACCTTTCACCTCCCAACTCCAGTCTAAACAGGTGTCTCACCTTTCACCTCCCAACTAAACAGGTGTCTCACCTTTCACCTCCCAACTCCAGTCTAAACAGATGTCTCACCTTTCACCTCCCAACTCCAGTCTAAACAGATGTCTCACCTTTCACCTCCCAACTCCAGTCTAAACAGATGTCTCACCTTTCACCTCCCAACTCCAGTCTAAACAGATGTCTCACCTTTCACCTCCCAACTAAACAGATGTCTCACCTTTCACCTCCCAACTAAACAGATGTCTCACCTTTCACCTCCCAACTCCAGTCTAAACAGGTGTCTCACCTTTCACCTCCCAACTCCAGTCTAAACAGATGTCTCACCTTTCACCTCCCAACTCCAGACTAAACAGGTGTCTCACCTTTCACCTCCCAACTCCAGTCTAAACAGATGTCTCACCTTTCACCTCCCAACTAAACAGATGTCTCACCTTTCACCTCCCAACTCCAGTCTAAACAGGTGTCTCACCTTTCACCTCCCAACTCCAGTCTAAACAGGTGTCTCACCTTTCACCTCCCAACTAAACAGGTGTCTCACCTTTCCCTCCCAACTCCAGTCTAAACAGATGTCTCACCTTTCACCTCCCAACTCCAGTCTAAACAGATGTCTCACCTTTCACCTCCCAACTCCAGTCTAAACAGATGTCTCACCTTTCACCTCCCAACTCCAGTCTAAACAGATGTCTCACCTTTCACCTCCCAACTAAACAGATGTCTCACCTTTCACCTCCCAACTAAACAGATGTCTCACCTTTCACCTCCCAACTAAACAGGTGTCTCACCTTTCACCTCCCAACTCCAGTCTAAACAGATGTCTCACCTTTCACCTCCCAACTCCAGACTAAACAGGTGTCTCACCTTTCACCTCCCAACTCCAGTCTAAACAGATGTCTCACCTTTCACCTCCCAACTCCAGTCTAAACAGGTGTCTCACCTTTCACCTCCCAACTCCAGTCTAAACAGGTGTCTCACCTTTCACCTCCCAACTAAACAGGTGTCTCACCTTTCACCTCCCAACTCCAGTCTAAACAGATGTCTCACCTTTCACCTCCCAACTCCAGTCTAAACAGATGTCTCACCTTTCACCTCCCAACTCCAGTCTAAACAGGTGTCTCACCTTTCACCTCCCAACTCCAGTCTAAACAGATGTCTCACCTTTCACCTCCCAACTAAACAGATGTCTCACCTTTCACCTCCCAACTCCAGACTAAACAGGTGTCTCACCTTTAACCTCCCAACTCCATTTTTAAAAACATTTTAGTCATTTAGCAGATGCTCTTATCCAGAGCAACTTACAGTAGTGAGTGCATACATTTTTGACCTTTTTCATACTGGTCCCCCGTTGGGAATCAAACCCACAACCCTGGCATTGCAAGAGCCATGCTCTACCAACTGAGCCACACTGGAGGACTAAACAGGCGTATGGATGGATGTCACCAATACATTAATAAGGTTAACAATTGAGGAATCTGTACATTTAAACCTGTTGTGTGAAGCTTATATAAAAAGAGAATACTGTAAATGTAGGAAGGTTGAAGTACACTACACACAAGCTGCTTTCAAAATGTGAGCCAAGACAGCCAGCCAGGGAAAGAGCCATGTAAAACCAAGACAGCCTGCCAGGGAAAGAGCCATGTAAAACCAAGACAGCCTGCCAGGGAAAGAGCCATGTAAAACCAAGACAGCCTGCCAGGGAAAGAGCCATGTAAAACACAGACAGCCTGCCAGGGAAAGAGCCATGTAAAACCAAGACAGCCAGCCAGGGAAAGAGCCATGTAAAACCAAGACAGCCTGCCAGGGAAAGAGCCATGTAAAACAAAGACAGCCTGCCAGGGAAAGAGCCATGTAAAACCAAGACAGCCTGCCAGGGAAAGAGCCATGTAAAACCAAGACAGCCTGCCAGGGAAAGAGCCATGTAAAACCAAGACAGCCTGCCAGGGAAAGAGCCATGTAAAACCAAGACAGCCTGCCAGGGAAAGAGCCATGTAAAACCAAGACAGCCTGCCAGGGAAAGAGCCATGTAAAACCAAGACAGCCTGCCAGGGAAAGAGCCATGTAAAACCAAGACAGCCTGCCAGGGAAAGAGCCATGTAAAACCAAGACAGCCTGCCAGGGAAAGAGCCATGTAAAACCAAGACAGCCTGCCAGGGAAAGAGCCATGTAAAACCAAGACAGCCTGCCAGGGAAAGAGCCATGTAAAACCAAGACAGCCTGCCAGGGAAAGAGCCATGTAAAACCAAGACAGCCTGCCAGGGAAAGAGCCATGTAAAACCAAGACAGCCTGCCAGGGAAAGAGCCATGTAAAACCAAGACAGCCTGCCAGGGAAAGAGCCATGTAAAACCAAGACAGCCTGCCAGGGAAAGAGCCATGTAAAACCAAGACAGCCTGCCAGGGAAAGAGCCATGTAAAACAAAGACAGCCTGCCAGGGAAAGAGCCATGTAAAACCAAGACAGCCTGCCAGGGAAAGAGCCATGTAAAACCAAGACAGCCTGCCAGGGAAAGAGCCATGTAAAACAAAGACAGCCTGCCAGGGAGAGCCATGTAAAACCAAGACAGCCTGCCAGGGAAAGAAAACCCCATGAAAGCGAAAAACAAAAGGGTTCTGGCAGCAGCTCAAGAGAAAGCCCATTAAGACAATAGAAAACAGCCTGAAGGTTAGTGGTGAGAGACTAGTGCTTTTTGAGGTTGGTCCGGTTTCGGTTCCATTATGGAAAAATTATCACTGTTTTCGATTTCGATTATGTGGGCTGAATGCTTTAACAACACAGAATTAAACAACTAATTAAAGTCCCATGATGGTAGTGACTGTCCATTACTGCTTATCACTTATTAACCATCATTTATTCACATTACTTTACTTTAATAAAACATTCCAGTTGTTGTGTATATTCCATTAGTTTTATTGAATGACTTTATTCTTTCATTCCAAGTCATCATCTCATCTCTATAGAGCTGCTGCCTATGCTGTCTGACTAAATCACTATTTTAGTAGTTCTTCAAAGTAAATAAGGCAGACTTTAATGACTGCTGAATACCAACTATCAATCACTTAGATCATGCCTCCTGTAGCTCAGTTGGTAGAGCATGGCGCTTGCAACGCTAGGGTTGTGGGTTCGATTCCCACGGGGGGGTGAATGTATGCACTCACTAACCTGTAAGTCGCTCTGGATAAGAGCGTCTGCTAAATGACTAAAATGTAAAATGTATTTTCAGGTAGAGATACCTTGCTAAGCAACAGCTGCTCTCTACATCCCGTCACGATCAAGCATTTTTTTTTCTCTTCTGTAGCAGGCGGGAAACAAACAGAGACAAGTAGATGCGGATTGGATTATGGTCATTGTAGTTAATTACAACGTTTTATCAGCTAAACTATGTAGAATATTGACTTGTTGGAAACCACAACTCCCTACTAACATTGCACAATTCAGGCTTAATATGATTTATCTCTAGAGAGAAACTGTGCAATGTGCGCATTGAGCTTACAGCAAAACCTGAACGAAATGGAATTCAAATAATTGAACAACATCGGTCAACTAGTTGTTTAAAAAATGAAAAATAACCTACACTACTGAAGGGTTCTGGCAGCAGCCCAAGAGAAAGCCCATAAAGAATATAGAAAACAGACTTGTTGATTCAGTTAAACACAAACCCCAGGTCTCGTTAAATATCAGGTAACTAACAACAAAACCCTGTATGCAGGTCGGTTACCGAGGCAACCGGATGCCTGAAGTAAATTCAAAGTTCTCTTTTTTTGGCCCCGGTACCTTGCTCAAAAGGTCCCAGAGGAAATTGATATTATGACAGAGCAACCACATGGATGCACGCACACAATTATTTAACAAGAATACTATTACTGTGAGAGGAGAGGCGCAAAGCCTGGAGTATAAAGAGAGAGAGAGAGAGAGAGAGAGAGAGAGAGAGAGAGAGAGAGAGAGAGAGAGAGAGAGAGAGAGAGAGAGAGAGAGAGAGAGAGAGAGAGAGAGAGAGAGTGAGAGAGAGCGAGAGAGAGAGAGAAGGGGAGAGAGAGAGAGAGAGAGAGAGAGAGAGAGAGGGAGAGAGAGAAGGGGAGCGAGAGAGAGAGAAGGAGAGAGAGAGAGAGAAGGGGAGAGAGAGAGAGAGAGAGAGAGAAGGGGAGAGAGAGAGAGAGAGAGAGAGAGAGAGGGGAGGCGACTTGCAAGGAGGAGAATAAATGGAGGACTAAACTCTCTCTTTCTCGGTGTCAGAACTCAAATTATTGTTTTTGCTGTTTCTTTTGGAGGGAATGCCTTTCAAGTTTTGGGGGAAATTTAAAACAGGTGTTGTTCCGGTTCAACACATTTATGCCGTGTTCCAAATGGCACCCTATTCCCTACGTAGTGCACTACTTTAGACCAGAGCCTTGTGATGCCCAGATCTATAAAATGAAAAGGGGTGCCATTTAGAACACACCCTTATGCTCCCCATCCATCCCCATGAGGAAAGAGTTTTCCAATGTGGACGGAGATGAAAGGAACAGCCAACCGAAAGGAAGATGGCGGAGGAGGTGACAACGTATAGACGGCACACAACGGTCAGTCGTTAAGACAGACGATCGCAAAACATTAGACTATGGCTTTTATTTATTACCGAGGCACGACTATACGCATGGAAGGAGGATGGACAGTCTGTCCATCACTCAGAAAGACCCGTGGGGTCTTGTTAGGGTCATAATGATAGTCCCAAAAAACATTTAAATACGGCATTTCGCTAACGAGGGATGCATATAGGCATAAACGAGGCAGAATGAAGTGATTTATTTCAGTTTGTCCTTCAGTCAGGAAGAAACGGAGCTCGGTGGAGTCTGTTCTGGTCAGTGCAGCAGACCATGCAGTAGAGTAGCGTGCAGAGAGGAAGCTTGATCTAGATTGTATATAACACAGGTCAGGACCACATTATCTACAGTACATCCCTATGACACTAGCCAAAGGGTACATTAGCTAGCTACAACCCCATGCTGCTGGTCCAGTGACGTGTGTAGTGATGTAGCACACTTTTTACTTTTCAATGGTGAATCTCACTGGATCTCACTTCTGTAACTGGGAGGTGATATGGCTATACTCCTAAGAGGCCTAACATATCAGGACCAGGTTGGTTTAGTCTAGTTGAATCCCTGTGGTTCATGTCCTGGGCTGCAAGTGTCTCTGACCACCTCCCTCTAGGCCAGGGTTCCTGGAGGGCCGAAACACCTCTGTTTTTCATCCCCTCCTTCTAATCAGGGGCTAATTCAGACCTGGGACACCAGGTGAGTGCAATTAACTACTAGGTAGAAATAAATAGAATTGAATAACCCTGGTCTAGTTGAATCCCTGTGGTTCATGTCCCTGGGCTGCAAGTGTCAAGAATAGGGTTTGCGAAATTCCAGGAACATTCAATAAATTCCCTGGTTTTACAGAAATCCTAGTTGGAGGATTCAGGATTTCCTACTGATTCCGGGAAAACCGGAGAATTTATTGAAAGTTCCCCAGAATTTTGCAACCCAAGTCAGGAGACATAGTCTAAAAGTAGCTGTCCTGTCCCCACCATAGACCAGTCTGTGTGTCACGTCTCTCTCCTTCTCAGATTACAGCATCAGGAAACGTATTAACAGATTACAGCATCAGGAAACGTTTTAACAGATTACAGCATCAGGAAACGTATTAACGGATTACAGCATCAGGAAACGTATTAACAGATTACAGCATCAGGAAACGTATTAACGGATTACAGCATCGGGAAACGTATTAACAGATTACAGCATCAGGAAACGTATTAACAGATTACAGCATCAGGAAACGTATTAACAGATTACAGCATCAGGAAACGTATTAACAGATTACAGCATCAGGAAACGTATTAACAGATTACAGCATCAGGAAACGTATTAACAGATTACAGCATCAGGAAACGTATTAACAGATTACAGCATCAGGAAACGTATTAACAGATTAGAGCATCAGGAAACGTATTAACAGATTAGAGCATCAGGAAACGTATTAACAGATTACAGCATCAGGAAACGTATTAACAGATTATAGCATCAGGAAACGTATTAACAGATTACAGCATCAGGAAATGTATTAACAGATTACAGCATCGGGAAACGTATTAACAGATTGCAGCATCAGGAAACGTATTAACAGATTACAGCATCAGGAAACGTATTAACAGATTACAGCATCAGGAAATGTTTTAACAGATTACAGCATCGGGAAACGTATTAACAGATTACAGCATCAGGAAACGTATTAACAGATTACAGAATCAGGAAACGTATTAACAGATTACAGCATCAGGAAACGTATTAACAGATTACAGCATCGGGAAACATATTAACAGATTACAGCATCGGGAAACGTATTAACAGATTACAGCAACAGGAAACGTATTAACAGATTACAGCATCGGGAAACGTATTAACAGATTACAGCATCAGGAAACGTATTAACAGATTACAGCATCAGGAAATGTTTTAACAGATTACAGCATCGGGAAACGTATTAACAGATTACAGCATCAGGAAACGTATTAACAGATTACAGCATCAGGAAACGTATTAACAGATTACAGCATCAGGAAACGTATTAACAGATTACAGCATCAGGAAACGTATTAACAGATTACAGCATCGGGAAACGTATTAACAGATTACAGCATCAGGAAACGTATTAACAGATTACAGCATCAGGAAATGTTTTAACAGATTACAGCATCGGGAAACGTATTAACAGATTACAGCATCAGGAAACGTATTAACAGATTACAGCATCAGGAAACGTATTAACAGATTACAGCATCAGGAAACGTATTAACAGATTACAGCATCGGGAAACGTATTAACAGATTACAGCATCAGGAAATGTTTTAACAGATTACAGCATCGGGAAACGTATTAACAGATTACAGCATCGGGAAACATATTAACAGATTACAGCATCGGGAAACATATTAACAGATTACAGCATCGGGAAACGTATTAACAGATTACAGCATCGGGAAACGTATTAACAGATTACAGCATCAGGAAACGTATTAACAGATTACAGCATCAGGAAACGTATTAACAGATTACAGCATCAGGAAATGTTTTAACAGATTACAGCATCAGGAAACATATTAACAGATTACAGCATCAGGAAACGTATTAACAGATTACAGCATCAGGAAACGTATTAACAGATTACAGCATCAGGAAACGTATTAACAGATTACAGCATCAGGAAACATATTAACAGATTACAGCATCAGGAAACGTATTAACAGATTACAGCATCAGGAAACGTATTAACAGATTACAGCATCAGGAAACATATTAACAGATTACAGCATCAGGAAACGTATTAACAGATTACAGCATCAGGAAACGTATTAACAGATTCCAGCATCGGGAAACGTATTAACAGATTACAGCATCAGGAAACGTATTAACAGATTACAGCATCGGGAAACGTATTAAAACACTGATGTGAACACACAGCAGGATTTCCATTAGCCTGCTTTTGTCCCCCAAAAAATTAAAAACCATTAAATAAAACTGTTGCCAAAATGACCGGGAGAAAAAACACCCCATTGCAAAATAATAAATAAAAAAATCTTCATTTTTTGGAAATACCAGTCGACGTAAATACATTTGACCGTCATGCTTATTGGTCTATCAATTAATTTGCATACATTTGTGGAATTAAATTGGCCTGTGTGTATTTTTCGTTAGCCATCATGTATCTTATTTATCCGACAAAACGATCACACACGCAGCACACAGAGTCTATTCTGAGAGGGGCTTGTCCTGCTGCCCCTCAGCTGGTTGCTGCTGGAGGGAAACATGTGATTTTATAAAGGCCATTCATTGCGCAACAATTCTAAACGCAACCGCGTGTTAAAAACAGTTTTGGTGCACGATTAAAAAGAGCTACTATTTTTATTTCTCAACTGGTAATTGAAGCTCGCGTCCCGTTCACCATTCAAGTGCAGGCAACAGGCTATCAGCGTGTCACCCACCACTTTACAATGTGAGCTGGAGGCAGAATGCATTTTGAAAACATACCGAATTGTTTGAAACCTGAATGTTTAATTTCCTATTATGAGGCATGTCTGACCTGGCTTCTAAGTAGCAGTTAGGCAAAAATCCGACCATGGAAACGTGGAGGCAATTATTTTATAAAGACTTCATAGGCGGTGTGTGAGTTTCAAGTTTGGGGAAGCTTAGAATTTATCCTACCATTTCTACCGATCTGCGTGCCAGTTACGATTTTCATATGCACATTTTCGTGGAACAGTTTCATTTCAATAATAACGTTTTCGTTTCTGAAAATCATTGGCACGTGGTTAATCATAAAAAGTTAAAAAGTCAACTAACGTGAGAGCACCAGCCTATGCCATATGAACACATTGATACAGCGTGATCATTGGTGGCTAAATAAATGAGCGCAAGGAACTCATAGTCTATAGGCCAGTGATCTCCAACCCTGTTCCTGGAGAGATACCCTCCTGTAGGTTTTCACTCCAACCCTGTTCCTGGAGAGATACCCTCCTGTAGGTTTTTACTCCAACCCTGTTCCTGGAGAGATACCCTCCTGTAGGTTTGAACTCTAACCCTGTTCCTGGAGAGATACCATCATGTAGGTTTTAACGCTAACCCTGTTCCTGGAGAGATACCCTCCTGTAGGTTTTCACTCCAACCCTGTTCCTGGAGAGATACCCTCCTGTAGGTTTTCACTCCAACCCTGTTCCTGGAGAGATACCCTCCTGTAGGTTTTCACTCCAACCCTGTTCCTGGAGAGATACCCTGCTGTAGGTTTTTACTCCAACCCTGTTCCTGGAGAGATACCCTGCTGTAGGTTTTCGCTCCAACCCCAGTAACTAACCTGATTCATCTTATCAACCAGCTAATTATTAGAATCAGGTGCGGCTAGATTAGGGTTGGAGCAAAAACCTACAGGACGGTAGCTCTCCAGGAACAGGGTTGGAGTGAAAACCTACAGGACGGTATCTCTCCAGGAACAGGGTTGGAGAGCCCTGCTATTGGCCAATGCAGAAGTAGACCTATAACTTCCGTTGCTCTTTCACGCCGAGGTGATTATCGAGGGGGAGATTGTTGGAAAGACTTTTCAAATAACTGTGAGGAACTATAGTTTTAATATATTATCATTCGCAATGGATGTAAAAAAAAATGTCCGCGCAGGAGGCCAGGTACTTCTACGAGTGCTCAGGTGCGCGCGCTCCCTCAACATTACAAGGAGAGAAAAAACCAGACACATGCTCATTGCTCACATGGAGCACTCCAAATAAAACACAAATCAATGAATGTAACCAAATGACGGGGATTAGCGGTACATTTACTACTGGTGACATACGTAAATGGGGAATTGCTAAAAAAAAATAATAATAATTCACACAATGACTTCATTACAGGTCTCCTGTAGCTCAGTTGGTAGAGCGTGGCGTTTGCAACGCCAGGGTTGTGGGTTCGATTCCCCACGGGGGGCCAGTAATGAAAAATGTATGCACTCACTAACTGTAAGTCGCTCTGGATAAGAGCGTCTGCTAAATGACTAAAAATGTAAAAATGTAAACGTAAAAATTGGCGGGAGACAGCTGAGCCATTCTGGAGAGATACTGACCTATATCTTCGCCAAACATTTATTCTTGTCTCAACATTTTAAATGATACTCAAGACACTTTTTAAACACATATTTGAGACGCTTTTCACTGACAGCCCGACTCAACACTCAGCCCAACCAGGGATAGGCCTACCAGCTTGTGATTTGAAACAATCCACAGCTATTTATTTTATTTTTAAAGAAGCTAATGATCCTCAATTCCTCTGTGGCTAAGTCATGATCGGGAAGTCATTTGGATGATTTTTTATTTATTTATGTATAGACAGGAGTAATTACATAATCTTGGCAAATGTATTTCCATTTACTTCCCTATTTGGACCCACCGCTATGACATTTCTCTCCTGGTCTATTGGTTTTCATATCAATTTTCTTTCGTTGTCCAGAAGCCAAAAGGCACAATCCTATTAGCAAATCATCATAGTTGCTGCATCTTTAGATTCCCCCTCTCTCTAATAATCTAACATCTTTCCATGGCTTTCACATTTGGAGCCGCTATCAGGTACGCTGATTAGAATGGTGTTTTCCCCAGGTTCGCTGTTTAGAATGGTGTTTTCCCCAGGTTCGCTGTTTAGAATGGTGTTTTCCCCAGGTTCTCTATTTAGAATGGTGTTTTCCCCAGGTTCGCTGTTTAGAATGGTGTTTTCCCCAGGTTCGCTGTTTAGAATGGTGTTTTCCCCAGGTTCGCTGTTTAGAATGGTGTTTTCCCCAACCGTGCTGTTTTTCTTCTCCTGCGAATTGCATTTTGGCAAATGTTTGAAAAATGACGTTTTATTGGCTGTTTCATTACACGAGTTGCATGTTCTGTTAAGATGCATAACCATATTCCAAATGTGATTTCTGTCATTCTGAGAACCGTGGGGTGGACGCCCTAATGTGTTATGCATCCAATGCATATGGGTCCGATAAATTTCTCAAACGGCCGGTAAATTAAAATCTTCCCGGTCACGTTGTCCGGCGCCACATTCTCCTAACAGAAACCCTGACACACACACACACACACACTTCCTGTGTGATTGCTGGCACAGTTACCCAGGCCTCTAGCAGCTGGTCCCAATTCGCTCCCTACCACTCCCCTTGGCCCTAGACTTTTAATATTTGCAGATCTTAAGGGTCTGGATAGGTATAAGTAAGCAGTGCAGCGTTTGAGCTTACACCATATTGCTTTCACCTTACAGACCTGCAGAAGAGAAGGGGCTAGGGCCAACGGGGAGGGATAGGGAACGATTTGGAAGCAGCTGTACTGGAGTAAGCCCATCATGGGCCCAGTACAATAACAATACAATAACAAATCATTTCTGGGTCACAATTAAGTAACCTTACCGTGAGTGTTTTCAATTAAAGTGTTCAAAAACAAAAGAGCAATTTCTTAAGCAAGAATTTTGTTAGGACTGTCTAGGAGTGGGGGAAACTAAAAACTGTCTCTTATTGGCAGAGAGGTTTGGAACTCTCTTTCTTATTAGCCGGTTAACTAATACCAGTCAGGCCAAAACTCCATCCCACCAAAACAGGCTGCACTGGGCCTTTAAGACACCACTCAACGCTTCACTCCTCCGATGCTGTTGAGTGTGTGAGTGTGTATCTTGCGTGCGTGCCTACGTGTGCGTGTGCGTGTGTATGCAAGCTGAAAGACTTCAGTTATCCCCGTGGCCCAAATAGACATGACCCCTGACTTTCAGCCTGTCTGACCAAATCAGCCTCTTAACACAGTGAAAAGCATTTTGGCTGAAGGAACTACAAAACAGTATCAAAAGAGTTAAATGTCACCACGAGGCTACAGGAAAGCCAACCAACCAGCTGCCAGCCTGGAAAGAGGAAGACAATACGGCAGCAGCTATTCAGAAACATCTCAGACCACATCCTTTATACCCACAACAGCTAAATGAATGGTGGTGTTGTCTATGGTTCTTTCACCATAAAAAAATTAAATAAAAAGCTTTTAGATGGCATACTGTAAGTTCTATTTCTACACATATACATTGTATAAATACATTAAACACGCACGCTGTTGCTTTGTTGGCGCTGGAAGAGAGGATATAAAAGAGACGGGTTTCTTTATTCTTGTGACAGACTGTGTTAGTTTAAAATCTAAAGACCAACTGCCTAAGGGTGTCTCTACACTATAATAATCAAGAGTCAGGCCTGAGGAAAATAAACTATTATTCAAAATCAGCAGATTATTTTGTTTAAAAAAATAAAAAATAAAAAGCTGCGGTAAAAAGCTACAAAATCCCCACATTTTGATCCGGTGGATTCACGGCATTACAGAGTAAAAAAAAAAACGTGTGAGATATATGAATACTGTAGCTGACTACTCACACAATTTCTCATCAGGATCTTCCTCAAATTGGGGGGCATTCTCACACACCAGATCAGAACTTGTATGTGTGGGGGGGGGGGGGGCTCTAGAAATACTCTAGTAGTAACACAAACCCTCTAAGCCAATGAAAGGGGCCTATTAGAGACTCAAGCTAATAGCAAACCCTCTAAGCCAATGAAAAGGGCCTATTAGAGACTCAAGCTAATAGCAAACCCTCTAAGCCAATGAAAAGGGCCTATTAGAGACTCAAGCTAATAGCAAACCCTCTAAGCCAATGAAAAGGGCCTATTAGAGACTCAAGCTGAACCATATTCTTCTGACTCTTCTCTCTGTCACTACAGCCAGGGTGGGAAATAAACTTTTTGGTCCACCATGAAGATAAAAAAAAATCTACAAATGACCAATGGGCATTATGGTCGCTAATCAGTAGAGCTCTGCAAATCCAATACCTCTTTTTCATATGTTATTACATTATTTTGATAATTAACGAAAAACGAACCAAAGACTGACTAACAATGCTGACTACCCAAGAAGGTAACAAAAAACGGTGCTTCTCCGACTTCTTCGCCTATCGTTAAGCGTCAGAAGACCGCTCTCAGCACTGAAACGTTAGCCAAGCAACAGATCTCTCTCTCTCTCTCTCTCCCCCTCTCTCCCTCTCTCCCTCTCCCCCTCTCTCCCTCTCCCTCTCCCCCCCTCCCTCCCCACAACGGGTGTTAGCGGAGGCGGTGGAACCACTCAACAGAAAACATCAAGAGACTTTAGCGGCTGTTGAAGCTCTTACAGTCGACGTTGAAAGACGGATAAAAGTGTCTCTCGATGTCTACAAAAGTGGACAATCTGCAAGGTGAAAATAGGGAAAGCAAAACGGAAAATCAACGACTGTTCTTCACAACTGGAGAAAGATGCAGCTCAAGATGTCTGAAATGGAGGGCCGTTCACGTCGCTCAAATGGAAGATTCATTTATTTAATAGAAGGAGACGAGACTGACGATCCCTAAATGGATCCCATCCATATCTCACAAGGTTGAGACCTAAAGAGCCCATCGCATCTACTCGGGACCTGGGACTAGTAATGCATCAGACAGACCGAGGACGCTGATCTTCAAGGTCCTCCGGTACGACGACCGCTAAGCCATTCTACAAGGAGCCAGAGCAGCAGAGCTCTTTCACCACGCCGGTAAGGTACTGCAGTTTTTCCCTGACTACAGCACCCACAGCTCCCAACACCGCAAAGCCTTCAACGAGGTCCGGAACAAAGTCAGACTGAGGGGCATCCAGTCATTCCTCGTCTATCCAGCAACGCTCCAGGCCACACACAGGCAGGGGAGAGCGCCTGTCATTCACCACAGAACAAGATGCCGAGGAGTTTGTGGCATCACTGGGCGAGGACAACCACGAGCACCGCAGCGAGCACCACTCCGCTGGTCCTGTTGTGAGGAGGAAGACTCAACAACGGGGCCATGCAAGCACCGGGGAACCTATGGATTAAGTGAACTGGTCAAGAGGATTTATCTACAACTTCAAGGAACTTTGAGGAACATTTGATCTTGAATTACTTGTGATCATTATGAACTTCGACAACGGTGCACCAGAAAGCTAGCTAGCTAGCTAGCGAACTAGCTTTCCAGCTTGCTGGGTGATTGGGACAGTAACGTTAGCAGCTAACGTTAGCAGCTAAGTAAGTCATCATCACAACTGTTAGCTAGCTAACTAATTAGCTATCTCTTCAGTAGTGTTCAGTACAACCTACATGTTGTTGCAAGTTTATCTAGCTTCTATAAACAAAACATTTTATTTTACAACTATGTTACGTTTACAACGTTCGTGTGATAACCTTTCCTGGTGGTAGCTGGCTAGCTAGCTAGCTTGTCTCATGATGATATGACAACAACTGCGTAGCTAGAGAAGTCAGCTAGCTATTACGATCACCACTTAATTATTTTTTGCACGTTAGTTCTCCATGTTTGTGCTACGTTAAGGCTTAAATCATTCAGTAAATTGAGCATTTCTTGCCGTTGTCATATCTCCATTGTGTCAGTTAATGCAAGCTATTTAGGAAATGGGAGTGTGACATTCAGGGGTTATGGGTAGGGGTTTTAGTGATAGACACTGCTGCATTCAGTCACTGATCTACCATTGAGTGGAGAGGCTGGACTGTTGTGTCCTAACCTGTCAGGGAAGGATTATTTGTTTCAATCGTTGTTATACATTTTGCAGGGTTATTGGGGTGGAATGAAAATCTGAAGGGTTTTGTAATTTTATATATAATTTGATCCAACAATGGATATGTTTACTGTTCTTTTTCTGGAATATCTGGTTTACAAATATTTAGTTGGCAACTGAATAGTAATTTTATAGCATAAATTACTTTTCCCCCCCAAACTGGTGTTCACATCACCACAGACGGATCTAATGTACTGATCATTTCCTGGAATCTGAAGGGTTCTAATGAGCCAAATAAGCGAATTAAATGTCTTCACTTATTACAGAGAAATAAAGTTGACATTGCTCAATTGCAAGAGACATCTTTTAGAGGGTGATGTCCATAGACTTCAAAACAAATACTACAAACTGGAAGCTGCTTCCTGCTTTACATCTAAAATCTAAAGGGGTGGTTATTCTACTCCTAACAACTGACAGAAGTGGAAATGATGAACAGAGCAGATCCAGTTACTGTTACATCCAGTTACATCCAGTTACTGTTACATCTAGTTACATCCAGTTACTGTTACATCTAGTTACATCCAGTTGCATCCAGTTGCATCCAGTTGCATCCAGTTGCATCTAGTTGCATCTAGTTACATATAGTTACATCCAGTTACATCCAGTTACATCTAGTTACATCTAGTTACATCCAGTTGCATACAGTTGCATACAGTTGCATACAGTTACATACAGTTACATCCAGTTACATCCAGTTGCATCCAGTTACATCCAGTTGCATCCAGTTACATCCAGTTACATACAGTTACATCCAGTTACATCCAGTTACATCTAGTTACATCCAGTGCCTTCGGAAAGTATTCAGACCCCTTCCCCTTTTCCACATTTTCTTAGGTTACCAAGCCATGAGGTTGAAGGAATTCCCCGTAGAGCTCCGAGACAAGATTGTGTCGAGGCACAGATCTGGGGAAGGGTACCAAAAAATTTCTGCAGCATTGAAGGTCCAAGAACACAGTGGCCTCCATCATTCTTAAAATGGAAGAAGTTTGGAACCACCAAGACTCTTCCTAGAGCTGGCCGCCCGGCCAAACTGAGCAATCGGGGGAGAAGGGCCATGGTCAGGGTCACTCTGACAGAGCTCCAGAGTTCCTCTGTGGAGATGGGAGAACATTCCAGAAGGACAACCATCTCTGCAGCACCACCAATCAGGCCTTTATGGTATGGTAGAGTGGCCAGACGGAAGCCACTCCTCAGTAAAAGGCACATGACCATGAGCAACAAGATTCTCTGGCCTGAATGCCAAGCGTCACGTCTGGAGGACACCTGGCACCATCCCTACGGTGAAGCATGGTGGAGGCAGCATCATGCTGTGGGGATGTTTTTCAGCGGCAGGGACTGGGAGACTAGTCAGGATCGAGGGAAAGATGAACAGAGCAAAGTACAGAGAGATCCTTGATGAAAACCTGCTCCAGAGCGCTCAGGACATCAGACTAGGGCGAAAGTTCACCTTCCAACAGGACAACGACCCTAAGCACACAGCCAAGACAATGCAGAAGTGGCTTTGGGACAAGTATCTGAATGTCCTTGAGTGGCCCAGCCAGAGCACGTACTTGAACCCGATCGAACATCTCTGGAGAGACCTGAAAATAGCTGTGCAGCGACGCTCCCCATCCAACCTGACAGAGCTTGAGAGGATCTGCAGAGAAGAATAGGAGAAACTCCCCAAATACAGGTGTGCCAAGCTTGTAGCGTCATACCCAAGAAGACTGTAATCGCTGCCAAAGGTGCTTCAACAAAGTACTGAGTAAAGGGTCTGAATACTTATGTAAATGTGAGTAAAGTTGTTTTTTTTAAATCCTAAAACTTGTTTTTACTTTGTCATTATGGGGTATTGTGTGTAGATTGATGAGGGTAAAAAACAACAACAATTTAATCCATTTTAGAACAAGGCTGTAACGTAACAAAATGGGGGAAAACGTCTGTTCCACTCTGTATGGAAGGAAAACAGCATTTGTATCTATTTATGCTCCAAACTCATATGACAAAGATGTTCTCCCTTCTATAACGGGAAGCCTGCTCAATTTATCGGATTATACGCTTATTATTGGAACTGACATGAATGCCATTATCGATTCTAAACTAAATAGATCTGGACCTTCTCATAGCTCATCACAAGGGAACGCTTCCAATGCAATTAAACCATTTCTTAATCTTAATGACTTTTGGAGATGTCATAATCCCACAACTAAGGACTATACACGCATTTCTGCTAGATTTAAGACTTTCTCGAGAATTGACTATGTTTTAACAATTACTGATATTGCAGGTAACATGGAATTTATAAAAAACATTACCGGCCATTCCATCTGATCATAATACCGGCCATTCCATCTGATCATAATACCGGCCATTCCATCTGATCATAATACCGGCCATTCCATCTGATCATAATACCGGCCATTCCATCTGATCATAATACCGGCCATTCCATCTGATCATAATCCCATTCTTTGTCAATTTCAAATCTTCCCAATGAAAAAGTGTGCGCTGAGATGGACGTTTAATAATAATTTACTGCACAACTCTGACTTAATCTCTCAGTTCAAAATCCAATTTTAAATAAATAAAAATTCAGCGCTCAGTGGAGGACCCAACTATGGTATGATTAGCCGTAGAAGGTTTCACAAGAGGAAACACTACACATTTGTCCTCTAATTTACAGCAATTAAGACTTCAGAAGATCAGTGAATTGGGAAATCATTGTAAAATGCTGGAAGACTCTTTAAAAAAAAAAAACTATTCAACAGAGAGAGAAATTAAGCTGAAAACAAGTAGACCTGTTGCGACATAGAGCATCATTCATTATGCAGAGGGTGAGACACAAACAAGGGAGTAGGCCTAGCCTCTTACTGCTGCTGGAGCTTAAACATGCTGAAACAAGACCATCAATACAGCTGATCAGATCTCCTACTAAAGGTCTTAAACATGCTGAAACAAGATCATCAATACAGCTGATCAGATCTCCTACTAAGGGACTTAAACACGCTGAAACAAGATCATCAATACAGCTGATCAGATCTCCTACTAAGGGACTTAAACACGCTGAAACAAGATCATCAATACAGCTGATCAGATCTCCTACTAAGGGACTTAAACATGCTGAAACAAGATCATCAATACAGCTGATCAGATCCACTACTAAGGGACTTAAACATGCTGAAACAAGATCATCAATACAGCTGATCAGATCCACTACTAAGGGACTTAAACATGCTGAAACAAGATCATCAATACATCTGATCAGATCTCCTACTAAGGGACTTAAACATGCTGAAACAAGATCATCAATACATCTGATCAGATCTCCTACTAAGGGACTTAAACATGCTGAAACAAGATCATCAATACAGCAGATCAGATCCACTACTAAAGGTCTTAAACATGCTGAAACAAGATGATCAATAGAGCTGATCAGATCCCCTACTAAGGGACTGATATCTGATCCTACTGAAATAAATACAACTTTTAGAGCATAATATTCAGATGTATAGAGTTCCTCACATAGCTTTGATACTTCTGCTTGGTCGGCAGTTCCTGGGAGAACCTTACGTTGCCCAAACTCTCTCAAGGTGAAACAGGTTTTATTAGAAGAACCGGTCACTTTATCGGAGCTGAAAGCTGCTCTTTTAAAACATGAAGAACGATGAAGAGCCCGGTATTGATGGAACACCTCCTGAACTCACAGCGAACGATGAAGAGCCTGGTATTGATGGAACACCTCCTGAACTCACAGCGAACGATGAAGAGCCCGGTATTGATGGAACACCTCCTGAACTCACAGCGAACGATGAAGAGCCCGGTGTATTGATGGAACACCTCCTGAACTCACAGCGAACGATGAAGAGCCCGGTATTGATGGAACACCTCCTGAACTCACAGCGAACGATGAAGAGCCCGGTGTATTGATGGAACACCTCCTGAACTCACAGCGAACGATGAAGAGCCCGGTGTATTGATGGAACACCTCCTGAACTCACAGCGAACGATGAAGAGCCCGGTATTGATGGAACACCTCCTGAACTCACAGCGAACGATGAAGAGCCTGGTATTGATGGAACACCTCCTGAACTCACAGCGAACGATGAAGAGCCTGGTATTGATGGAACACCTCCTGAACTCACAGCAAAAGCATCAGGTGCATTTGCAGTTCCAAAAAATAAAATAAAAATGATCACCCATCATTCCAAATTAATTTCCTGAAGACCTGGTTAAACCCAGAGGATTCTGTTCCTTGGCGTAGAAGAGTCAACAGTTTCTACAAGATTAATTATTTTCTGGATTGACTTGTTGAAAGCTACAGAGAAGCATCTGAGATCTCGTCTTAAATGGCATTCATACTCTCCAACATGGCATAATAAATCATTCTTAGCGTGTAAGAAACCATTTATATCAGATTATTGGTCTAAGAAGGGTATTTTTTCAATGTGAAATGACTCCTCAGTTTCCAGGAAATCCACCAGTGTTTTAATGTCCCAGGTTCATCAATGTGAAATGACTCCTCAGTTTCCAGGAAATCAACCAGTGTTTTAAAGTCCCAGGGTCATATCATTTTGTCTTTACCTTCAACTCCGCCTATCCATGCCAGCCTATGGGGTTCCCTGGGGGGGAAAAAAACTACCAGTACACCCATTGATTGAACGTCTAACGGACAGACACGCATTCAAAATAGTTGTTTCTGATATCTAGAGTCAATGAATTCTTGCAGCACAAAAAACATGAACTCTATCCACTGTATGGGGAAATGATTTACACTTTGACAGACAAATAAATTGGGAGACAGTATGGAAAAATATATTTGGATAATCTAAAAACCCCAAATCACCAATTCATTAATTAAAACATTTGCCATAGAACCTAACATTTACATTTACATCATTTAGCAGACGCTCTTATCCAGAGCGACTTACAAATTGGTGCATTAACCTTATGATAGCCAGTGGGACAACCACCTTTTTTTTCTTCTTTTAAAAAAAAATGGGGGGTGGGGGAAGAAGGATGACTTTTACATGGGTATTAGTCCAAAAAGTACGATTTTTGTCCCCATGTGCAGTTGCAAACCGTAGTCTGGCTTTTTTATGGCGGTTTTGGAGCAGTGGCTTCTTCCTTGCTGAGCAGCCTTTCAGGTTATGTTGATATAGGACTCGTTTTACTGTGGATATAGATACTTTTTTACCTGTTTCCTCCAGCATCTTCACCAGGTCCTTTACTGTTGTTCTGGGATTTATTTGCATTTTTTTCGCACCAAAGTATGTTCATCTCTAGGAGACAGAACGCGTCTCCTTCCTGAGCGGTATGACGGCTGTGTGGTCCCATGGTGTTTATACTTGCGTACTATTGTTTGTACAGATGAACGTGGTACCTTCAGTCGTTTGGAAATCGCTCCCAAGGACGAACCAGACTTGTGGAGGTCTACCATTTTTTTTCTGAGGTCTTGGCTGATTTCTTTTGATTTTCCCATGATGTCAAGCAAAGAGGCAATGATTTGAAGGTAGGCTTTGAAATACATTCACAGGTACACCTCTAATTGACTGAAATTATGTCAATTAGCCTATCAGAAGCTTCTAAAGCCATGACATAATTTTCTGGAATTTTCCAAGCTGTTTAAAGGCACAGTCAACTTAGTGTATGTAAACGTCTGACCCACTGGAATTGTGATACAGTGAATTATAAGTGAAATAATCTGTCTGTAAACAATTGTTGAAACAATTACTTGTGTCATGCACAAAGTAGATGTCCTAACCGACTTGCCAAAACTATAGTTTGTTAACAAGAAATGTGTGGAGTGGTTGAAAAACCGAGTTTTAATGACTCCAACTTAACAACAGTATGTAAACTTCCGACTTCAACTGTATGTTTTCCTGTTGTCATACATGAACCTATAGCACCGTTTTCCTCTTGTCATACATTCAGCTATACCCTCCTCCCCTCTAGTCACAACATTATACCACCATCAAGACTAAGTAGAGCAGGGAAAACATCAAACATGTTATCATAATATCACATAGTAATTTATTCTGTCTCCCGTTACTACACCAATAGAACATCAACCCTCATTGACTCCTATAAAAGCATGACCTTTTCTTTGGCTGAGACTTGTTGGTTCTCTCTCCTCCTCCAACGTTTCCCTTATATTTAATTTTGCAGCGTTGGCCCACATATTTCTGCCGAGATGCGCTTTTAAATGGACACTGCAAGATTTTGCCAATTAAGGAAGTTCCTGACTAGCGTTACTGCAATTGCTAACTAGCTGTTTCCCGTAGACTTCCAGTCATTGAGCTAACGCTAGTTTGCAAATGGCTCGCGAAACTACCTTCAACTTCATTTCAATCTGCACGCAAAGACATCAAAATGGTATCCATGAGTTCATCTCACACTATCCATTTAAGATCAGAGTGACAAGTTACAGCTTACAGTGCCTTGTAAAGTATTCATCCCCCTTGGCATTTTTCCTATTTTGTTGCATTACAACCTGTAATTTAAATGGATTTTTTATTTGGATTTCATGTAATGGACATACACAAAATAGTCCAAATTGGTGAAGTCAAATGAAATTTTTTAAAAAGAATTAATAACGGATCTGGTGCAACCAATTACCTTTAGAAGTCACATAATTAGTTAAATAAACTTTAAATTTACTTAAACTTACATTTGATAACTTTATAAATAAATAAAGGCCACCTGTGTGCAATCTAAGTGTCACATGATCTGTCACATGATCTCAGAATATATACACCTGTTCTGAAAGGCCCCAGAGTCTGCAACACCACTAAGCAAGGGGCACCACCAAGCAAGCGGCACCATGAAGACCAAGGTGAAGACCAAGGTGCTCTCCAAACAGGTCAGGGACAAAGTTGTGGAGAAGTACAGATCAGGGTTGGGTTATTAAAAAATATCAGAAACTCTGAACATCCCACGGAGCACCATTAAAGAAGAAGAACAAGAATATGGCACCACAACAAACCTGCCAAGAGAGGGCCGCCCACCAAAACTCACGGACCAGGCAAGGAGGGCATTAATCAGAGAGGCAACAAAGAGACCAAAGATAACCCTGAAGGAGCTGCAAAGCTCCACAGCGGAGATTGGAGTATCTGTCCATAGGACCACTAAGCCGTACACTCCACAGAGCTGGGCTTTACAGAAGAGTGGGCAGAAAAAAGCCATTGCTTAAAGAAAAAAATAAGCAAACACGTTTGGTGTTCGCCAAAAGGCATGTGAGAGACTCCCCAAACATATGGAAGAAGGTACTCTGGTCAGATGAGACTAAAATTGAGCTTTTTGGCCATCAAGGAAAATGCTATGTCTGGCGCAAACCCAACACCTCTCATCACCCCGAGAACACCATCCCCACAGTGAAGCATGGTGGTGGCAGCATCATGCTGTGGGATGTTTTTCATCAGCAGGGACTGGGAAACTGATCATTATTGAAGGAATGATGGATGGCGCTAAATACAGGGAAATTCTTGAGGGAAACCTGTTTCAGTATTCCAGAGATTTGAGACTGGGATGGAGGTTCACCTTCCAGCAGGACAATGACCCTAAGCATACTGCTAAAGCAACACTCGAGTGGTTTAAGGGGAAACATTTAAATGTCTTGGAATGGCCTAGTCAAAGCCCAGACCTCAATCCATTTGAGAGTCTGTGGTATGACTTAAAGATTGCTGTTCACCAGCGGAACCCATCCAACTTGAAGGAGCTGGAGCAGTTTTGCCTTGAAGAATGGGCAAAACTCCCAGTGGCTAGATGTGCCAAGCTTATAGAGACAAACCCCAAGAGACTTGCAGCTGTAATTGCTGCAAAAGGGGCTCTATAAAGTATTGACTTTGGGGGGTGAATAGTTATGCAAGCTCAAGTTCTGTTTTTTTTTTACTTATTTCTTGTTTGTTTCACAATAAAGAAAAATATGCATCTTCAAAGTGGTAGGCATGTTGTATAAATCAAATGATACAAACCCCCCCAAAAATCCATTTTAATTCCAGGTTGTAAGGCTACAAAATAGGAAAAATGCCAAGGGCGGTGAATACTTTAGCAAGCCACTTAATATTTGTAGCAAACAGAGCGGGCAGTGGTGTGAATGAGAGCCAGGAGAGTACAGCCACCTCATCATCTCCCTGCAGTCCAGTGGTGTGAATGAGAGCCAGGAGAGTACAGCCACCTCATCATCTCCCTACAGTCCAGTGGTGCTCATCAGTTATATTTCAGATGGTGTCAACATAATGAGATTTTCATGCATTTTGGAGTAGAATGTATTTTTAAAAAGACGCCAGAAGTGACCTTCTCAGTCATTCCATAATAAATAAATAAATAAATCCTGTAAATTTGCCACCGCTGCTGAAAAATAAAATCCTAGGGGAAACACTGCCTCCTCACTCTCTCTTTGTCTCACTATCCTTCACTCCTTGTCTCTCCCTCTATCCTTCACTCCTCTCTCCCTCTATCCTTCACTCCTTCTCTCTCCCTCTATCCTTCACTCCTTCTCTCTCCCTCTATCCTTCACTCTTTCTCTCTCCCTCTATCCTTCACTCTTTCTCTCTCCCTCTATCCTTCACTCTTTCTCTCTCCCTCTATCCTTCACTCTCTCTCTCCCTCTATCCTTCACTCTCTCTCTCCCTCTATCCTTCACTCCTTCACTCCTTCTCTCTCCCTCTATCCTTCACTCTTTCTCTCTCCTTCACTCTTTCTCTCTCCCTCTATCCTTCACTCTTTCTCTCTCCCTCTATCCTTCACTCCTTCTCTCTCCCTCTATCCTTCACTCTTTCTCTCTCCCTCTATCCTTCACTCTTTCTCTCTCCCTCTATCCTTCACTCCTTCTCTCTCCCTCTATCCTTCACTCCTTCTCTCTCCCTCTATCCTTCACTCCTTCTCTCTCCCTCTATCCTTCACTCCTTCTCTCTCCCTCTATCCTTCACTCCTTCTCTCTCCCTCTATCCTTCACTCCTTCTCTCTCCCTCTATCCTTCACTCTTCCTCTCTCACGCTATCCTTCACTCTTTCTCTCTCCCTCTATCCTTCACTCTTTCTCTCTCACTCTACCCTTCACTCCTTCTCTCTCCCTCTATCCTTCACTCCTCTCTCCCTCTATCCTTCACTCCTTCTCTCTCCCTCTATCCTTCACTCTTTCTCTCTCCCTCTATCCTTCACTCTTTCTCTCTCCCTCTATCCTTCACTCTTTCTCTCTCCCTCTATCCTTCACTCTTTCTCTCTCCCTCTATCCTTCACTCTTTCTCTCTCCCTCTATCCTTCACTCTTTCTCTCTCCCTCTATCCTTCACTCTTTCTCTCTCCCTCTATCCTTCACTCTTTCTCTCTCCCTCTATCCTTCACTCCTTCTCTCTCCCTCTATCCTTCACTCATTCTCTCTCCATCTATCCTTCACTCTTTCTCTCTCCCTCTATTCTTCACTCCTACTCTCTCCCTCTATCCTTCACTCTTTCTCTCTCCCTCTATCCTTCACTCTTTCTCTCTCCCTCTATCCTTCACTCTTTCTCTCTCCCTCTATCCTTCACTCTCTCTCTCCCTCTATCCTTCACTCTCTCTCTCCCTCTATCCTTCACTCCTTCACTCCTTCTCTCGCCCTCTATCCTTCACTCTTTCTCTCTCCTTCACTCTTTCTCTCTCCCTCTATCCTTCACTCTTTCTCTCTCCCTCTATCCTTCACTCTTTCTCTCTCCCTCTATCCTTCACTCTTTCTCTCTCCCTCTATCCTTCACTCTTTCTCTCTCCCTCTATCCTTCACTCTTTCTCTCTCCCTCTATCTTTCACTCCTTCTCTCTTCCTCTACCCTTCACTCATTCTCTCTCCCTCTATCCTTCACTCTTTCTCTCTCCCTCTATTCTTCACTCTTTCTCTCTCCCTCTATCCTTCACTCTTTCTCTCTCCCTCTATCCATTCACTCTTTCTCTCTCCCTCTATCCTTCACTCTTTCTCTCTCCCTCTATCCTTCACTCTTTCTCTCTCCCTCTATCCTTCACTCTTTCTCTCTCCCTCTATCCTTCACTCTTTCTCTCTCACTCTATCCTTCACTCTCTCTCTCCCTCTATCCTTCACTCCTTCTCTCTCCCTCTATCCTTCACTCTTTCTCTCTCCTTCACTCTTTCTCTCTCCCTCTATCCTTCACTCTTTCTCTCTCCCTCTATCCTTCACTCTTTCTCTCTCCCTCTATCCTTCACTCCTTCTCTCTCCCTCTATCCTTCACTCTTTCTCTCTCCCTCTATCCTTCACTCTTTCTCTCTCCCTCTATCCTTCACTCTTTCTCTCTCCCTCTATCCTTCACTCTTTCTCTCTCCCTCTATCCTTCACTCTTTCTCTCTCCCTCTATCCTTCACTCTTTCTCTCTCCCTCTATCCTTCACTCTTTCTCTCTCCCTCTATCCTTCACTCTTTCTCTCTCACTCTATCCTTCACTCTCTCTCTCCCTCTATCCTTCACTCCTTCTCTCTCCCTCTATCCTTCACTCTTTCTCTCTCCTTCACTCTTTCTCTCTCCCTCTATCCTTCACTCTTTCTCTCTCCCTCTATCCTTCACTCTTTCTCTCTCCCTCTATCCTTCACTCCTTCTCTCTCCCTCTATCCTTCACTCTTTCTCTCTCCCTCTATCCTTCACTACTTCTCTCTCCCTCTATCCTTCACTCCTTCTCTCTCCCTCTATCCTTCACTCCTTCTCTCTCCCTCTATCCTTCACTCTTTCTCTCTTTCTCTCTCCCTCTATCCTTCACTCTTTCTCTCTCCCTCTATCCTTCACTCTTTCTCTCTCCCTCTATCCTTCACTCTTTCTCTCTCCCTCTATCCTTCACTCTTTCTCTCTCCCTCTATCCTTCACTCTCTCTCTCCCTCTATCCTTCACTCTCTCTCTCCCTCTATCCTTCACTCCTTCTCTCTCCCTCTATCCTTCACTCTTTCTCTCTCCCTCTATCCTTCACTCTTTCTCTCTCCCTCTATCCTTCACTCTTTCTCTCTCCCTCTATCCTTCACTACTTCTCTCTCCCTCTATCCTTCACTCCTTCTCTCTCCCTCTATCCTTCACTCCTTCTCTCTCCCTCTATCCTTCACTCTTTCTCTCTCCCTCTATCCTTCACTCTTTCTCTCTCCCTCTATCCTTCACTCTTTCTCTCTCCCTCTATCCTTCACTCTTTCTCTCTCCCTCTATCCTTCACTCTTTCTCTCTCCCTCTATCCTTCACTCCTTCTCTCTCCCTCTACCCTTCACTCATTCTCTCTCCCTCTATCCTTCACTCTTTCTCTCTCCCTCTATTCTTCACTCTTACTCTCTCCCTCTATCCTTCACTCTTTCTCTCTCCCTCTATCCTTCACTCTTTCTCTCTCCCTCTATCCTTCACTCTTTCTCTCTCCCTCTATCCTTCACTCTTTCTCTCTCCCTCTATCCTTCACTCTCTCTCTCCCTCTATCCTTCACTCTCTCTCTCCCTCTATCCTTCACTCCTTCTCTCTCCCTCTATCCTTCACTTTTTTCTCTCCTTCACTCTTTCTCTCTCCCTCTATCCTTCACTCTTTCTCTCTCCCTCTATCCTTCACTCTTTCTCTCTCCCTCTATCCTTCACTCCTTCTCTCTCCCTCTATCCTTCACTCTTTCTCTCTCCCTCTATCCTTCACTCTTTCTCTCTCCCTCTATCCTTCACTCCTTCTCTCTCCCTCTATCCTTCACTCCTTCTCTCTCCCTCTATCCTTCACTCTTTCTCTCTCACTCTATCCTTCACTCTTTCTCTCTCACTCTATCCTTCACTCTTTCTCTCTCACTCTATCTTTTACTCCTTCTCTCTCCCTCTATCCTTCACTCTTTCTCTCTCCCTCTATCCTTCACTCTTTCTCTCCCCCTCTATCCTTCACTCTTTCTCTCTCCCTCTATCCTTCACTCTTTCTCTCTCCCTCTATCTTTCACTCCTTCTCTCTCCCTCTACCCTTCACTCTTTCTCTCTCCCTCTATCCTTCACTCTTTCTCTCTCCCTCTATCCATTCACTCTTTCTCTCTCCCTCTATCCTTCACTCTTTCTCTCTCCCTCTATCCTTCACTCTTTCTCTCTCCCTCTATCCTTCACTCTCTCTCTCCCTCTATCCTTCACTCTCTCTCTCCCTCTATCCTTCACTCCTTCTCTCTCCCTCTATCCTTCACTCTTTCTCTCTCCTTCACTCTTTCTCACTCCCTATATCCTTCACTCTTTCTCTCTCCCTCTATCCTTCACTCTTTCTCTCTCCCTCTATCCTTCACTCCTTCTCTCTCCCTCTATCCTTCACTCTTTCTCTCTCCCTCTATCCTTCACTCTTTCTCTCTCCCTCTATCCTTCACTCCTTCTCTCTCCCTCTATCCTTCACTCCTTCTCTCTCCCTCTATCCTTCACTCTTTCTCTCTCCCTCTATCCTTCACTCTTTCTCTCTCACTCTATCCTTCACTCCTTCTCTCTCCCTCTATCCTTCACTCCTTCTCTCTCCCTCTATCCTTCACTCTTTCTCTCTCCCTCTATCCTTCACTCTTTCTCTCTCCCTCTATCCTTCACTCTTTCTCTCTCCCTCTATCCTTCACTCTTTCTCTCTCCCTCTATCCTTCACTCTTTCTCTCTCCCTCTATCTTTCACTCCTTCTCTCTCCCTCTACCCTTCACTCATTCTCTCTCCCTCTATCCTTCACTCTTTCTCTCTCCCTCTATTCTTCACTCTTTCTCTCTCCCTCTATCCTTCACTCTTTCTCTCTCCCTCTATCCATTCACTCTTTCTCTCTCCCTCTATCCTTCACTCTTTCTCTCTCCCTCTATCCTTCACTCTTTCTCTCTCCCTCTATCCTTCACTCTCTCTCTCCCTCTATCCTTCACTCTCTCTCTCCCTCTATCCTTCACTCCTTCTCTCTCCCTCTATCCTTCACTCTTTCTCTCTCCTTCACTCTTTCTCTCTCCCTCTATCCTTCACTCTTTCTCTCTCCCTCTATCCTTCACTCTTTCTCTCTCCCTCTATCCTTCACTCCTTCTCTCTCCCTCTATCCTTCACTCTTTCTCTCTCCCTCTATCCTTCACTCTTTCTCTCTCCCTCTATCCTTCACTCCTTCTCTCTCCCTCTATCCTTCACTCTTTCTCTCTCCCTCTATCCTTCACTCTTTCTCTCTCACTCTATCCTTCACTCTTTCTCTCTCACTCTATCCTTCACTCCTTCTCTCTCCCTCTATCCTTCACTCCTTCTCTCTCCCTCTATCCTTCACTCTTTCTCTCTCCCTCTATCCTTCACTCTTTCTCTCTCCCTCTATCCTTCACTCTTTCTCTCTCCCTCTATCCTTCCTCTTTCTCTCTCCCTCTATCCTTCACTCTTTCTCTCTCCCTCTATCTTTCCTCCTTCTCTCTCCCTCTACCCTTCACTCATTCTCTCTCCCTCTATCCTTCACTCTTTCTCTCTCCCTCTATTCTTCACTCTTTCTCTCTCCCTCTATCCTTCACTCTTTCTCTCTCCCTCTATCCATTCACTCTTTCTCTCTCCCTCTATCCATTCACTCTTTCTCTCTCCCTCTATCCTTCACTCTTTCTCTCTCCCTCTATCCTTCACTCTCTCTCTCCCTCTATCCTTCACTCTCTCTCTCCCTCTATCCTTCACTCTCTCTCTCCCTCTATCCTTCACTCCTTCTCTCTCCCTCTATCCTTCACTCTTTCTCTCTCCTTCACTCTTTCTCTCTCCCTCTATCCTTCACTCTTTCTCTCTCCCTCTATCCTTCACTCTTTCTCTCTCCCTCTATCCTTCACTCCTTCTCTCTCCCTCTATCCTTCACTCTTTCTCTCTCCCTCTATCCTTCACTCTTTCTCTCTCCCTCTATCCTTCCCTCCTTCTCTCTCCCTCTATCCTTCACTCCTTCTCTCTCCCTCTATCCTTCACTCTTTCTCTCTCCCTCTATCCTTCACTCTTTCTCTCTCACTCTATCCTTCACTCTTTCTCTCTCACTCTATCCTTCACTCTTTCTCTCTCACTCTATCCTTCACTCCTTCTCTCTCCCTCTATCCTTCACTCCTTCTCTCTCCCTCTATCCTTCACTCTTTCTCTCTCCCTCTATCCTTCACTCTTTCTCTCTCCCTCTATCCTTCACTCTTTCTCTATCCTTCACTATTTCTCTCTCCCTCTATCCTTCACTCTCTCTCTCCCTCTATCCTTCACTCCTTCTCTCTCCCTCTATCCGTCACTCTTTCTCTCTCCCTCTATCCTTCACTCTTTCTCTCTCCCTCTATCCTCCGCTCCTTCTCTCTCCCTCATTCTCCCTGTCCTTGACAGCGCTGTATAGTTAGTGTGAGTCTGGGAGCAGAGAGAGACAGCCTGGTCTGAGACTCCCTCGTTGGCTCTTTGTTTTTCTCTTTCCCACTCCCGCTCTCTCATACCCCTCTCTCTTTTTCCCACTCCCGCTCTCTCATACCCCTCTCTCTCTCTTTCCCACTCCCTCATACCCCTCTCTCTCTCTTTCTCACTTCCGCTCTCTCATACCCCTCTCTCTCTCTTTCCCACTCCCGCTCTCTCATACCCCTCTCTCTCTCTTTCCCACTCCCGCTCTCTCATACCCCTCTCTCTCTCTCTCTTTCCCACTCCCGCTCTCTCTCTTTCCCACTCCCGCTCTCTCATACCCCTCTCTCTCTCTTTCCCACTCCATCATACCCCTCTCTCTCTCTTTCCCACTTCCGCTCCCTCATACCCCTCTCTCTCTCTTTCCCACTCCCGCTCTCTCATACCCCCCTCTCTCTCTTTCCCACTCCCTCATACCCCTCTCTCTCTATTTCCCACTCCTGCTCTCTCATACCTCTCTCTCTCTTTCCCACTCCCGCTCTCTCATACCCCTCTCTCTCTCTTTCCCAATTCCGCTCTCTCATACCCCTCTCTCTCTCTTTCCCACTCCCACTCTCTCATACCCCTCTCTCTCTCTTTCCCACTCCCACTCTCTCATACCCCTCTCTCTCTCTTTCCCACTCCCGCTCTCTCATACCCCCTCTCTCTCTTACCCACTCCCGCTCTCTCATACCCCTCTCTCTCTCTTTCCCACTCCCGCTCTCTCATACCCCTCTCTCTCTCTTTCCCACTCCCTCATACCCCTCTCTCTCTCTTTCCCACTCCCGCTCTCTCATACCCCCCTCTCTCTCTTTCCCACTCCCGCTCTCTCATACCCCTCTCTCTCTTTCCCACTCCCGCTCTCTCATACCCCTCTCTCTCTCTTTCCCACTCCCTCATACCCTCTCTCTCTCTTTCCCACTCCCGCTCTCTCATACCCCTCTCTCTCTCTTTCCCCTCCCTCATACCCCTCTCTCTCTCTTTCCCACTCCCGCTCTCTCATACCCCTCTCTCTCTCTTTCCCCTCCCGCTCTCTCATACCCCTCTCTCTCTCTTTCCCTTCCACTCTCTCATACCCCTCTCTCTCTCTTTCCCACTCCCACTCTCTCATACCCCTCTCTCTCTCTTTCCCACTCCCACTCTCTCATACCCCTCTCTCTCTCTTTCCCACTCCCACTCTCTCATACCTCTCTCTCTCTTTCCCACTCCCGCTCTCTCATACCCCTCTCTCTCTTACCCACTCCCGCTCTCTCATACCCCTCTCTCTCTCTTTCCCACTCCCGCTCTCTCATACCCCTCTCTCTCTCTTTCCCACTCCCTCATACCCCTCTCTCTCTTTCCCACTCCCGCTCTCTCATACCCCTCTCTCTCTCTTTCCCACTCCCGCTCTCTCATACCCCTCTCTCTCTCTTTCCCACTCCCACTCTCTCATACCCCTCTCTCTCTCTTTCCCACTCCCGCTCTCTCATACCCCTCTCTCTCTCTTACCCACTCCCGCTCTCTCATACCCCTCTCTCTCTCTTTCCCACTCCCGCTCTCTCATACCCCCTCTCTCTCTCTTTCCCACTCCCTCATACCCCTCTCTCTCTATTTCCCACTCCCGCTCTCTCATACCCCTCTCTCTCTCTTTCCCACTCCCGCTCTCTCATACCCCTCTCTCTCTCTTTCCCACTCCCGCTCTCTCATACCCCTCTCTCTCTCTTTCCCACTCCCGCTCTCTCATACCCCTCTCTCTCTCTTTCCCTCTCCTTGCTCAGTTAATCCATCTCCATTTATAAGAGAGACATAAAGGAGAAACTCTAAACTAACAAAACAGAACCGCGCCATTGAAAAAATACTAGTTGTTTTTAGTGGTTAGAAGGCAACGCGAGGAGACGTCACACATTGAGAACCTGGACAATGGGACTACATAGTGAAATGTCACCATCAGGCTAATGCACAACAGATCATCCAACTTCTTTAGGTTTGGAGGGCTCCCAGAAACTGGGCCTTGAGAAGAGGCCAGTCGGTCCGCTGATGAGGAATACTGCCCAGCCCTTGGCTGCATCCCAAATGGAACCCTATTCCCTATATAGTGCACTACTTTTGACCAGAACAGATAGGGTGCCATTTGGGTCACAAATTCCCCACATAACCTCATGCACGCTCCCTACCTCCCTCCCATCCTCCATCCCTCCCTCACTATCCACATACAGCAGGTGTCTCGTGTTAGGCTAAACCTGACTGCAGACCCACTGAGCCTTGCAGTACACCTGGTCTGCAGTTGACTAACAAAGAGAAACTCCACAATGAACTAAACAAATAGGGAAGTGACTGATGTAGAAGACGGGAAAACAGAAGAGGAGGAGGAAGGAGGGCAGACTTAGTCAGTGACTTAGTCAGCTACATAAGATACCATTGTGACTCCGTCAGTGACTTAGTCAGCTATATAAGAGACCATCGTGACTTAGTCAGTGACTTAGTCAGCTATATAAGAGACCATCGTGACTCAGTCAGTGACTTAGTCAGCTACATAAGATACCATTGTGACTCCGTCAGTGACTTAGTCAGCTATATAAGAGACCATCGTGACTCAGTCAGTGACTTAGTCAGCTACATAAGAGACCATCGTGACTCAGTCAGTGACTTAGTCAGCTATATAAGAGACCATCGTGACTCAGTCAGTGACTTAGTCAGCTACATAAGAGACCATCGTGACTCCGTCAGTGACTTAGTCAGCTACATAAGAGACCATCGTGACTCAGTCAGTGACTTAGTCAGCTATATAAGAGACCATCGTGACTCAGTCAGTGACTTAGTCAGCTATATAAGAGACCATCGTGACTCAGTCAGTGACTTAGTCAGCTATATAAGAGACCATCGTGACTCAGTCAGTGACTTAGTCAGCTATATAAGAGACCATCGTGACTCAGTCAGTGACTTAGTCAGCTATATAAGAGACCATCGTGACTCAGTCAGTGACTTAGTCAGCTATATAAGAGACCATCGTGACTCAGTCAGTGACTTAGTCAGCTATATAAGAGACCATCATGACTCAGTCAGTGACTTAGTCAGCTACATAAGATACCCTCGTGACTCAGTCAGTGACTTAGTCAGCTACATAAGAGACCATCGTGACTCAGTCAGTGACTTAGTCAGCTACATAAGAGACCATCGTGACTCAGTCAGTGACTTAGTCAGCTACATAAGAGACCATCGTGACTCAGTCAGTGACTTAGTCAGCTACATAAGAGACCATCGTGACTCAGTCAGTGACTTAGTCAGCTACATAAGAGACCATCGTGACTCAGTCAGTGACTTAGTCAGCTACATAGGAGACCATCGTGACTCAGTCAGTGACTTAGTCAACTACATAAGAGACCATCGTGACTCAGTCAGTGACTTAGTCAGCTACATAAGAGACCATCGTGACTCAGTCAGTGACTTAGTCAGCTACATAAGAGACCATCGTGACTCAGTCAGTGACTTAGTCAGCTACATAAGAGACCATCGTGACTCAGTCAGTGACTTAGTCAGCTACATAAGAGACCATCGTGACTCAGTCAGTGACTTAGTCAGCTACATGGGAGACCATCGTGACTCAGTCAGTGACTTAGTCAACTACATAAGAGACCATCGTGACTCAGTCAGTGACTTAGTCAGCTACATAAGAGACCATCGTGACTCAGTCAGTGACTTAGTCAGCTACATAGGAGACCATCGTGACTCAGTCAGTGACTTAGTCAGCTACATAGGAGACCATCGTGACTCAGTCAGTGACTTAGTCAACTACATAAGAGACCATCGTGACTCAGTCAGTGACTTAGTCAGCTACATAAGAGACCATCGTGACTCAGTCAGTGACTTAGTCAGCTACATAAGAGACCATCGTTACTCAGTCAGTGACTTAGTCAGCTACATAAGAGACCATCGTGACTCAGTCAGTGACTTAGTCAACTACATAAGAGACCATCGTGACTCAGTCAGTGACTTAGTCAGCTACATAAGAGACCATCGTGACTCAGTCAGTGACTTAGTCAGCTACATAAGAGACCATCGTGACTCAGTCAGTGACTTAGTCAGCTACATAGGAGACCATCGTGACTCAGTCAGTGACTTAGTCAACTACATAAGAGACCATCGTGACTCAGTCAGTGACTTAGTCAGCTACATAAGAGACCATCGTGACTCAGTCAGTGACTTAGTCAGCTACATAAGAGACCATCGTTACTCAGTCAGTGACTTAGTCAGCTACATAAGAGACCATCGTGACTCAGTCAGTGACTTAGTCAGCTACATAGGAGACCATCGTGACTCAGTCAGTGACTTAGTCAACTACATAAGAGACCATCGTGACTCAGTCAGTGACTTAGTCAGCTACATAAGAGACCATCGTGACTCAGTCAGTGACTTAGTCAGCTACATAAGAGACCATCGTGACTCAGTCAGTGACTTAGTCAGCTACATAGGAGACCATCGTGACTCAGTCAGTGACTTAGTCAACTACATAAGAGACCATCGTGACTCAGTCAGTGACTTAGTCAGCTACATAAGAGACCATCGTGACTCAGTCAGTGACTTAGTCAGCTACATAAGAGACCATCGTTACTCAGTCAGTGACTTAGTCAGCTACATAAGAGACCATCGTGACTCAGTCAGTGACTTAGTCAGCTACATAAGAGACCATCGTTACTCAGTCAGTGACTTAGTCAGCTACATAAGAGACCATCGTGACTCAGTCAGTGACTTAGTCAGCTACATAAGAGACCATCGTGACTCAGTCAGTGACTTAGTCAGCTACATAAGAGACCATCGTTACTCAGTCAGTGACTTAGTCAGCTACATAAGAGACCATCGTGACTCAGTCAGTGACTTAGTCAGCTACATAAGAGACCATCGTTACTCAGTCAGTGACTTAGTCAGCTACATAAGAGACCATCGTGACTCAGTCAGTGACTTAGTCAGCTACATAAGAGACCATCGTGACTCAGTCAGTGACTTAGTCAGCTACATAAGAGACCATCGTGACTCAGTCAGTGACTTAGTCAGCTACATAAGAGACCATCGTGACTTCATCCCAAATGGCACACTACTCCCTGTATCCCTCAAACACAACTCTGGACCTTGAAGTCAGTTCCACTGTCTCTTTTCATTCTTCCTCTCAAATCAGGGACTGATTTAGACCTGGGACACCAGGTGGGTGATTCCTCTCTAATCAGGGACTGATTTAGACCTGGG
>NW_025533833.1:297500-307500 GCF_020615455.1 Coregonus clupeaformis | reverse complement strand
TGGCATGATGGGAGGAAGAGGCTGGTAGAGGTGGATGGCATGATGGGAGGAAGAGGCTGGTAGAGGTCTGCGTCGGTGGATGGCATGATGGGAGGAAGAGGCTGGTAGAGGTCTGCGTCGGTGGATGGCATGATGGGAGGAAGAGGCTGGTAGAGGTGGATGGCATGATGGGAGGAAGAGGCTGGTAGAGATGGATGGCATGATGGGAGGAAGAGGCTGGTAGAGGTCTGCGTCGGTGGATGGCATGATGGGAGGAAGAGGCTGGTAGAGGTCTGCGTGATGAATTGCTCTTCCACAGACTAATTGTTCAGACTAGAGACATTATGATACATGATCTGACTGAGTTCCTCTTTCTTTCTTTCTTTCTTTTTTCTTTCTTTCTTTCTTTCTTTCTTTCTTTCTTTCTTTCTTTCTTTCTTTCTTTCTTTCTTTCTTTCTTTCTTTCTTTCTTTCTTTCCATGGACTGTCTGAACATCTCTTCTCCAGTGAACCTGTGTTTAAAGACAACATTCTCTTTAGACTCCTTGAGCCTTCAGACTCCAGCCTTTCCTAAACAAACCCTATCTAGAAACACATTGTATTAAACCAGCAGTATCCAGGGACTCTTCACTAATAGCCAGCAGTCTCCAGGGACTCTTCACTAATAGCCAGCAGTCTCCAGGGACTCTTCACTAATAGCCAGCAGTCTCCAGGGACTCTTCACTAATAGCCAGCAGTCTCCAGGGACTCTTCACTAATAGCCAGCAGTCTCCAGGGACTCTTCACTAATAGCCAGCAGTCTCCAGGGACTCCTCACTAATAGCCAGCAGTCTCCAGGGACTCCTCACTAATAGCCAGCAGTCTCCAGGGACTCTTCACTAATAGCCAGCAGTCTCCAGGGACTCTTCACTAATAGCCAGCAGTCTCCAGGGACTCCTCACTAATAGCCAGCAGTCTCCAGGGACTCCTCACTAATAGCCAGCAGTCTCCAGGGACTCCTCACTAATAGCCAGCAGTCTCCAGGGACTCTTCACTAATAGCCAGCAGTCTCCAGGGACTCTTCACTAATAGCCAGCAGTCTCCAGGGACTCTTCACTAATAGCCAGCAGTCTCCAGGGACTCCTCACTAATAGCCAGCAGTCTCCAGGGACTCCTCACTAATAGCCAGCAGTCTCCAGGGACTCCTCACTAATAGCCAGCAGTATCCTGGGTCTCCTCACTAATAGCCAGCAGTCTCCAGGGACTCTTCACTAATAGCCAGCAGTCTCCAGGGACTCTTCACTAATAGCCAGCAGTCTCCAGGGACTCTTCACTAATAGCCAGCAGTCTCCAGGGACTCCTCACTAATAGCCAGCAGTATCCTGGGTCTCCTCACTAATAGCCAGCAGTCTCCAGGGACTCCTCACTAATAGCCAGCAGTCTCCAGGGACTCCTCACACTAATAGCCAGCAGTCTCCAGGGACTCCTCACTAATAGCCAGCAGTCTCCAGGGACTCCTCACTAATAGCCAGCAGTCTCCAGGGACTCTTCACTAATAGCCAGCAGTCTCCAGGGACTCCTCACTAATAGCCAGCAGTCTCCAGGACTCTCACTAATAGCCAGCAGTCTCCAGGGACTCCTCACTAATAGCCAGCAGTCTCCAGGGACTCCTCACTAATAGCCAGCAGTCTCCAGGGACTCACTCACTAAGCCAGCAGTCTCCAGGGACTCTTCACTAATAGCCAGCAGTCTCCAGGGACTCTTCACTAATAGCCAGCAGTCTCCAGGGACTCTCACTAATAGCCAGCAGTCTCCAGGGACTCCTCACTAATAGCCAGCAGTCTCCAGGGACTCCTCACTAATAGCCAGCAGTCTCCAGGGACTCCTCACTAATAGCCAGCAGTCTCCAGGGACTCCTCACTAATAGCCAGCAGTCTCCAGGGACTCCTCACTAATAGCCAGCAGTCTCCAGGGACTCCTCACTAATAGCCAGCAGTCTCCAGGGACTCCTCACTAATAGCCAGCAGTCTCCAGGGACTCCTCACTAATAGCCAGCAGTTTCCAGGGTCTCTTCACTAATAGCCAGCAAATCATAGTCTCACATCAGACTGAACATGTATCAGGCAAACACAGATCCTTTTCAAATTATATATGGATATCATTATTCACGCTGTTGACATTAGGGATTTTAGTCAAACCCTTCTTGAACGTCAGACCCCTTCAAATTAGTGGATTTGGCTATTTCAGCCACACCTGTTGCTGATAGGTGTATAAAATCGAGCACACAGCCATGCAATCTCCATAGACAAACATCGGCAGTAAGTGGCTTTACTGAAGAGCTCAGTGACTTTCAACGTGGCACCGTCATAGGATGCCACCTTTCCAACAAGTCAGTTCGTCAAATGTCTGCCCTGCTAGAGCTGCCCCGGTCAACTGTAAGTGCTGTTATTGTGAAGTGGAAATGTCTAGGAGCAACAACGGCTCAGCCACGAAGTGGTAGGCCACACAAGCTCACAGAACGGGACCACCGAGTGCTGAAGAGCGTAGCGTGTAAGAAATCATCTGTCTTCGGTTGCAACACTCACTACCGAGTTCCAAACTGCCTCTGGAAGCAACGAGATCTTGCATGGAGCCCCAGGCCGAGGGAGATTGACAGTACTTTTGTGTTTCTTCCATTTGCGAATAATCGCACCAACTGTTGTCACCTTCTCACCAAGCTGCTTGGCGATGGTCTTGTAGCCCATTCCAGCCTTGTGTAGGTCTACAATCTTGTCCCTGACATCCTTGGAGAGCTCTTTGGTCTTGGCCATGCTGGAGAGTTTGGAATCTGATTGATTAGGAGCACTCCCTTTAAGAGTGTGCTCCCAATCTCAGCTCGTTACCTGTATAAAAGACACCTGGGAGCCAGAAATCTTTCTGATTGAGAGGGGGTCAAATACTTATTTCCCTCATTAAAATGCAAATCAATTTATAACATTTTTGACATGCGTTTTTCTGGATTTTTTTGTTGTTATTCTGTCTCTCACTGTTCAAATAAACCTACCATTAAAATTATAGACTGATCATTTCTTTGTCAGTGGGCAAACGTACAAAATCAGCAGGGGATCAAATACTTTTTTCCCCTCACTGTAGGTGTTGGTTAAATTGTGATTTTAATTAATGGAGCTGTAGTTTTTTTTCTGTGAGCGCAGAGTGATAGGAAAGCACATGGAGTGCCGGAGCTGCGCACCACTCCATGAACAATTTCCAACAGCTCAACTTTACTCACATACTCTGGTCCACATACACTACATAACCAAAAGTATGTAAAAATCTATTAAAGTAAAATTACAAATATTATGTGCAATTCAATTTCTAAAAGTTCCACTCTTCTCTGTCCGTAATCCACATGGTTACGGAACAGGTGCTTCTGTCTCAATCAGATGTTGTTGTTTTTGTTTTTAAATAAGAGAGAAATTAAATGGGAACATTTTTATGGCTTGGCAGAGATATAAAAAAAACATTTCTGTATGAAAATCAGAACCAGACCAGCTGCAATCAACATTTTGCATGAAATCAACACGATTCTCAGATACTTTTTGTACTCAATGCACTCTCTCTCTCTCTCTCTCTCTCTCAAAAACACCACATGATTCTGATACAGCTCATATCCACAGCACTAGACTCCTCAAATGGAAGCTGTTTTGAATTGGTCTGCTATAAAGTTGAACAAGTTCAAAGTAAAAAAAAAAAAGGATATGATTGCGAAAATAAAATAAATAATACAATAAAAAAACCTACAAAACGTTAAACGTTAATGTTAAGTACGGACTCAAAGTGGAAATATTGACTCAACTGACATTGTTTTAATACTTCTACAACAACAATAACATAATAACAGTACGGTCCAGCCACCAACTGATAGTGTTTCTCCTCATCTCACTAATGGTTGATCAACTAGGCCTCAAATCCTGCCATGTGAAAGCAGACCACCAAGACTTCTGTGGCCAGAGACTACATATGAATCATCCAGTAACGTTTAGGCTATAATATCACTGGTGGAGGAAAACCCAGGGGAGGAGCCTAGGAAAGCAAATCAAACACCTCCACTAGCCAACTGAAACATTAACCCTAATACAGTTGGCATTGTTCTCTTTGTTTAATGAATCATCTCTTCTTCAAATGGTTCAGGATAAATCAAACTTAAGTTTATGATGAATCCAAATGAACTGGGTAAACAATGACATAGGTATGTGGGAAAACTACAAGTGAACTGCTTGGGGCGGCAGGTAGCTTAGTGGTTAAGAGCGTTGTGCCAGTAACCGAAAGGTCGCTGGTTCTAATCCCCGAGCCGACTAGGTGAAAAATCTGCCGATGTGCCCTTGAGCAAGGCACTTAACCCTAATTGCTCCTGTAAGTTACAAGCCTGTTCAACCTCTCTTTCTTAACGTCTGAGATCCCCAGAGATTGGAAAGCTGCTGCGGTCATCCCCCTCTTCAAAGGGGGTGACACTCTAGATCCAAACTGTTACAGACCTATATCCATCCTGCCCTGCCTTTCGAAAGTATTTGAAAGCCAAGTTAACAAACAGATCACCGACCATTTCGAATCCCACCGTACCTTCTCCGCTATGCAATCTGGTTTCTGAGCTGGTCATGGGTGCACTTTAGCCACGCTCAAGGTCCTAAATGATATTTAAAACGCGATCGATAAAAGACAGTACTGTGCAGCCGTCTTCATCGACCTGGCCAAGGCTTTCGACTCTGTCAACCACCGCATTCTTATTGGCAGACTAAATAGCCTTGGTTTCTCAAATGACTGCCTCGCCTGGTTCACCAACTACTTCTCAGATAGAGTTCAATGTGTCAAATCGGAGGGCCTGTTGTCTGGACCTATGGCTGTCTCTATGGGGGTGCCACAGGGTTCAATTCTTGGGCCGACTCTTTTCTCCATGTATATCAATGATGTCGCTCTTGCTGCTGGTGACTCTCAGATCCACCTCACGCAGACGACACCATTTTGTATACATCTGGCCCTTCATTGGACACTGTGTTAACAAACCTCCAAACGAGCTTCAATGCCATACAACACTCCTTCAGTAGCCTCCAACTGCTCTTAAACACTAGTAAAACTAAATGCATGCTCTTCAATCGAACGCTGCTGGCACCCACCCACCCGACTAGAATCACTACTCTCGACGGGTCTGACCTAGAGTATGTGGACAACTACAAATACCTAGATGTCTGGTTAGACTGTAAACTCTCCTTCCAGACTCACATTAAGAATCTCCAATCCAAAGTTAAATCTAGAATCGGCTTCCTATTTCGCAACAAAGCCTCCTTCACTCATGCTGCCAAACATGCCCTCGTAAAACTGACTATCCTACCGATCCTTGACTTCGGCGATGTCATTTACAAAATAGCCTCCAACACTCTACTCAGCAAAAATCTCTGAAGCTGGAGACTCTTATCTCCCTCACTAACTATAAGCATCAGTTGTCAGAGCAGCTTACCGATCACTGCACCTGTACACAGCCCATCTGAAATTAGCCCACCCAACTACCTCATCCCTATATTGTTATTTATTTTGCTCATTTGCACCCTGATGTTTCCCTCCTCCACCTCCTCTCTCCTCTCCTCTCCTCCTCCTCTCTCCTCTCCTCTCCTCTCCTCTCCTCTCCCTCTCCTCTCCTCTCCCCCCCCCCCTCTCTCCCCCTCCCTCCCTTCCTCCCTCCTCCTCTCCTCTCCTCATCCATCCACCTGACAGGTGTGGCATATCAAGAAGCTGATTAAACAGCATGATCATTACACAGGTGCTCCTTGTAGCTCAGCTGGTAGAGCATGGCGCTTGTAACGGCAAGGTAGTGGGTTCGATCCCCGGGACCACCCATACAGTCATGTGTGCATACATTTTTGTGTAAGTCGCTTTGGATAAAAGCGTCTGCTAAATGGCATATTATTATTATTATTATTATTATTGTACTGGGGACAATAAAAGGCCACTCTAAAATGTGCAGTTTTGTCAGACAACACAATGCCACAGATGTCTCAAGCTTTGAGGGAGCGTGCCATTGCCAGGCTGACTTCAGGAATATCCAACAGAGCTGTTGCCAGAGAATTGAATGTTAATTTCTCTACCAATTTGGAAACCACGCCAGCCCGGGACCTCCACATCCGGCTTCTTCACACGCGGGATCGTCTGAGGGGGGTTGAGGGGATGCTGAGGAGTATTTCTGTCTATAATAAAGCCCTTTTGTGGGTAAAAACTCATTCTGATTGGCTGGGCCTGGCTCCCCAGTGGGTGGGCCTATGCCCTCCCAAGCCCACCCATGGCTGCGCCCCTGCCCAGTCATGTGAAATCCATAGATTAGGGCCTAATGCATTTATTTCAATTGCCTGATTTCCTTATATGAACTGTAACTCAGTAAAATCGTTGAAATTGTTGCATGTTGCATTTATCGTTTTGTTCAGTATAGCAGAAAGTGTGTGTGTGTGTGTGTGTGTGTGTTTAGCAGTCTTATGGCTTGAGGGTAGAAGCTGTTCAGGGTCCTGTTGGTTCCAGACTTGGTGCATCGGTACTGCTTGCCGTGCGGTAGCAGAGAGAACAGTCTATGACTAGGGTGGCTGGAGTCGTTGACAATTTCTCTGGCCTTCCTCTGACACCACCTGGTATAGAGGTCCTGGATGGCAGGGAGCTTGGCCCCAGTGATGTACTGGGCCGTACGCACTACCCTCTGTACCGCCTTATGGACGGATGCCGAGGAGTTGCCATACCAGGCAGTGATGCAACCAGTCAGGATGCTCTCGATGGTGCAGCTGTAGAACTTTGAGGATCTGACGGCCCATTCCAAATCAGCCTCCTGAGGAGGAAGAGGTGTTGTCGTGCCTTCTTCACATTGGTGTGTGTGGACCATGTTAATTCCTTAGTGATGTGGACACAGAGGAACTTGAAGCTCTCGACCTGCCCCACTACAGCCCCGTCGATGTGGATGGGGGTGTGCTCGGCCCTTAGTTTCCTGTAGTCCACACTCCTTTGTCTTGCTGACGTTGAGGGAGAGGTTGTTATCCTGGCACCACACTGCCAGGTCTCTGACCTCCTCCCTATAGGCCATCTCATCGTTGTCGGTATTCAGGCCTACCACTGTTGTGTCGTCAGCAAACGTAATGGATGGTGTTGGAGTCGTGCCTGGCCATGCAGTCGGGGGTGAACAGGGAGTACAGGAGGGGACTGAGAACACACCCCTGAGGGGCCCCCCGTGTTGAGGATCAGCGTGGCAGATGTGTTGTTACCTACCCTTACCACCTGGGGGCGGCCCGTCAGGAAGTCCAGGATCCAGTTGCAGAGGGAGGTGTTTAGTCCCAGGGTCCTTAGCTTAGTGATGAGCTTTGAGGGCACTATGGTGTTGAACGCTGAGCTGTAGTCAATTAACAACATTCTCACGTAGGTGTTCCTCTTGTCCAGGTGGGAAAGGGCAGTGTGGAGTGCAATAAGAGATTGCATCATCTGTGGATCTGTTGGGGCGGTATGTAAATTGGAGTGGGTCCAGGGTGTCTGGGATGATGGTGTTGATGTGAGCCATGACCATCCTCTCAAAGCATTTCATGGCTACAGATGTGAGGGCTACGTGTCGGTAGTCATATAGACAGGTTACCTTGCTGTTCTTGAGCACAGGGACTGAGTGTCAGAGGAGCATGGAGAAGCAGAAGTGGCACTATTAAGAGCTGTCTGGTTGAACTAATGACACCCAGGCATACCCCATAAGACATGCCACCAGAGGTCTCTTCACAGTCCCCAAGTCCAGAACAGACTATGGGAGGCGCACAGTACTACATAGAGCCATGACTACATGGAACTCTATTCCACATCAGGTAACTTATGCAAGCAGTAAAATTAGATTTAAAAAAAAAACAGATTAAAATACACCTTATGGAACAGCGGGGACTGTGAAGCAACACAAACATAGACACATGCATACAAACACACGATAACATCCGCACTATACACACATGGATTTTGTGTTATAGATATGTGGTAGTAGAGTAGAGGCCTGAGGGCACACACTTAATATGTTGTGAAATCTGTTATGGATGTATTGTAATGCTTTTAAATGTATAACTGCCTTAATTTTGCCGGACCCCAGGAAGAGTAGCTGCTGCCTTGGCAGGAACTAATGGGGATCCATAATAAACCCCAGGAAGAGTAGCTGCTGCCTTGGCAGGAACTAATGGGGATCCATAATAAACCCCCAGGAAGAGTAGCTGCTGCCTTGGCAGGAACTAATGGGGGATCCATAATAAACCCCAGGAAGAGTAGCTGCTGCCTTGGCAGGAACTAATGGGGATCCACTAATAAACCCCAGGAAGAGTAGCTGCTGCCTGACAGGAACTAATGGGGATCCATAATAATCCCCAGGAAGAGTAGCTGCTGCCTTGGCAGGAACTAATGGGGATCCATAATAAACCCCCAGAAGAGTAGCTGCTGCCTTGGCAGGAACTAATGGGGATCCATAAAACCCCAGGAAGAGTAGCTGCTGCCTTGGCATGAACTAATGGGGATCCATAATAAACCCCAGGAAGAGTAGCTGCTGCCTTGGCAGGAACTAATGGGGATCCATAATAAACCCCAGGAAGAGTAGCTGCTGCCTTGGCAGGAACTAATGGGGATCCATAATAAACCCCAGGAAGAGTAGCTGCTCTTGGCATGAACTAATGGGGATCCATAATAAACCCCAGGAAGAGTAGCTGCTGCCTTGGCAGGAACTAATGGGGATCCATAATAAACCCCAGGAAGAGTAGCTGCTGCCTTGGCAGGAACTAATGGGGATCCTTAATAAATACAAATGGAGGAGCTAGAAGTGGCACTATTAAGAGAGAATATACTTGTTTATTTAACCACACTAATGCATACAGTTATCAGGCCATCCCTCGTTGCGTGTCTGAGAACATGTCTGTCAGCGAAACGGATCGCAATCATTCTGTCATTTTAAATACCTTCTATGTTAAGTTGTCTTATTGCAAGCATTCAGTGTGTGTGTGTGTGCGTGTGCGTGCTTGCCTGTGTGTGCGCCTAAGTAACTATGAGTGTGTGTGATGTCTTTGATTGTGAGTAATTGAGGTGTCCACACCCCCCATATCGCCAAGTCATCATTATCCTGTGGTTTCCTCCCATCGGCATCTGGCGGACTACAGATTACAGGACGGTCTGTGTGTCTGTCTAGTTTCCTCCCATAGTCATCTGGCATCCCCCTTGGATTACAGGAGGACACACTACTGGATTTAGGACTGGTTAAATGTGTGGAGTGGAGGATATCGCTGAGGGTGTGGAGTGAAGGTTGGGGGTAAGGAAAAGGTTGATGCGTGTTTCTTTAATGAAACAGTCAGCATCTCTCTGACCACACTTCACTAATTACTTACTCCCTTTTCAGATTATTTTTAGTCATGCAGAGCCAGTTTACAGTAATATTATGGTACAAGTAAAATACCAAGGACTGGTTTCCCGGACACAGATTAAGCCCAGACTAAAATAACAAAACAAAAAATGATCCATTGAAAGTGACTAGGTTTTATCTGTGTCCGGGGAAACAGACCTGAAATGCTCCCCACATTCTCTTGTCAGAAGAGACAGGTGACGTGGTTGATGACTCTGACCAGGTGCTGAAGGTGTGTAGGAGGGAGTCACTCACGTTTTCACTTGATTGTCGTCTCTTCTTGGTGCGATGATTAAACCCTGTCTCCACCTTCTCTGCCAGCTCCATCTTGTGCTTGTTCCTCTTGTAGGCTGATAGACTGAACTCTACACAACACAGAACACATAGCTCATATACCGTAGAGAGATGGCTACACAGAACACATAGCTCATATACCGTAGAGAGATGGCTACACAGAACACATAGCTCATATACCGTAGAGAGATGGCTACACAGAACACATAGCTCATATACCGCAGAGAGATGGCTACACAGAACACATAGCTCATATACCGTAGAGAGAAGGCAAGATAAGATAGATGAGTTATTTTATGTGCCAGGGTGATTAGTTGAAGGTGGTCATGTCAGGGGAGGTCT